>NW_006799999.1:244782-250786 GCF_000485575.1 Poecilia formosa
CCCCCTCCCTCTCTCTCTCTCTCTCCCTCTCTCTCCCCTTCTTGGACGGCTTGTAGCCTTAAAAATCGTCTTGCACAGAATCTGTGGATATTGCCTATTTCCCCCCCCCTCCCCTTCCCTTCATCCTCTCTCTCTCCCTCTCTCTCTCTCTCTCCCTCTCTCTCCCCTTCTTGGACGACTTGTAGCCTTAAAAATCGTCTTGCACAGAATCTGTGGATATTGCCTATTTCCCCCCCCCTCCCCTTCCCTTCACTACCACTCTTCACATCTCTCCCTCTTTCTCGCTCCCTATCTCTTTCTCAGTCATCTTTTTTTTCCTTTTTCTTTTTCTTTTTTTCATTTGCTCAAAGATTTAAGATTTCTGATCCAAGACGAAGCAATTGCATGGCAAAAACAACAGAAAGAGGAGGAGAACCCTCCCCCCGCCTCCCCCATCATCTCCTCCTAACGCCCTACGGTAGTCCTGTTTTAATCAAGATTCCTCGTTCCAGGATGCGTCCTCATATAAATATGAGCGCGTCCAGTAAATTCCTAATTGCATTTAAAATATGGATGTTTTCCGTCGGCGTTTTCGGTATATTTTTTTTTCTTTTCTTTTCTTTCCATTTCTTTTTTACCCAGCAATGCAATTAGCGCGAGCAGATCGGTTTCTGCACACTGACGCCTTTTAGACACTGAAACCAAAAATAGATCATATTACTTATGAGGCTGCCCGACACTCATAAAGGCACTCGTTTAATCAAGACGCGTCGCAGGCTTCAGATTACAACAAAATCAGGTCTTAAAACTGTGGCACTTTAAATAAATCTTCGGCCTTTTTTATTATTATTATTATTGTTACTATTATTATTCACCGATGCATCGTGTTTTATTAATATTAACATTACATCGGATTTCTCGGCCTTGTTTTTGAATCTAATATTTCCCCAGCATATTTCCCAGTCATGTAGCAGTATTTTTATTTTTATTTTTCTCTCTCACCCCCCTCCTCCTCCTATTTCAACTGAGACGTGGGATTATGGTGTGGGCGTGGGCGTGTTGGGTGGAGGAGGAGGGATGAGCGGAGGCGGGTAAGGAGGGGTCTGTGGGGTGGCACGACACACTTTGTATGTATGAAGGTTTTTTTATAGCACTTTTCTGCAATGTACGTCAGCGGATCAGTCCATAAATGGGGCTGCGTGCGCTTGTGTGCGGGCGTGCTCCCGCTTGCGCTCGCGCCTGTGTGCGTGCGTCTCCGCGTGTGTTATCTTTACCGAGAATCTCCCCCCTCTCTCTCTCCCTCTCTCTCTCTTTCTCTTTCTCTTTCTCTCTGCCTCTCTCTCTGTGCACTCTCAGCTCTGCAGAGTTGGGGTGGGCGTCAATAACAAACCTGATGGTAGGTTTCATTGCAAAATAATAATAATAATAATAATAATAATAATAATAATAATAAAAAGGAATAAATCAGAATAAAATCTCTCGGTAGGCCTGCATAGAAATGCGCGCAAAGAAAAATGTTATGTGTTAAATTATTTTTTAAGGTAATGTTTTTCCATCAATTTTTTTTTATGTTAAAAATATGGGCCTTGTTTTGTGATCAAGTCGGCGCAAAAATGTTGATTTGAATTTAGATGTGATTCTCACATTTTGATCAAACTTGGAACGTGACTGCCCACGTTGCCGCAACGTTTTCATTCATGAAATGCCAGTCCTTTAATCCGGGCTGATGTCTCATGCAAATAATAAATAGGATATTGATTATTTTGGGCGGAAATCTCAGCTCACGGCTTAGCGGACGTCACGATATATTTAGAGCTAAAATTAATCATCTTGATCGTTATGGAAATGTAGGCAGCACCGCCCGCCGCGCCGCCGCGCCGCCACCGCGGTGCTTCTGCTTTAGTCACGGCACCATCATCTTCATCATCACCAGCACCTCCGTCCAATTAACAGACTTGCTCAAACAAGTTCTGGCAAGGAGGCGAAGCTCTGCACCTTATTTTGCATCTTTAATTATCGTCATTTAGTGGCGTGATTGTGGGTTTCACGTCGACAAAAAAAAAGAAAAGAAAAGAAAAGAAAAATACACGATTAGTTATTAATACACAGTGGAGTAATAGTTAAGATATTTAGCTTCGGAGCACTGCGGGACAACAAGGATTCACGATGTGGTGTGTATGCGCGTGTGTGTGGGTGTGTGTGAGAGAGAAGGAGAGAGAGAGAGAGAGAGAGAGAGACCTGCATGATGCCAGTAAACCATTCACGTGTGTCTCCCAGCAGGTGACCATGCAGCACTGGATTCAAGCAACTCCTGCAAAACATAAAAGTATGAAAGTTCATTCAGATTCATTTAAAACCCAAAAAAGAAAGCAAGGCAGACAAGTTCAAATTGCAACACATCCTTGATTTACCAGCAGATTTGAATAACAAACCATATTTGTGCTCATAACAGACACTTCAACACTTCCAAGAGACTAGTATGGTACGATTTGTGAGTTTTCATTCATAGAAACCTTGTTGGACGTTGAGAAGGGACAGACAGGGTTTAACAGGATAAAAGTAATGTATCCCCTGCATGATGGTGTGTGTGTGTGTGTGTGTGTGTGTGTTTCTGAGGTGGGGTATATCTGAGGCTTAGAAAACTAGTCTGCTGTGGCTGCCTCATGATTACATTAAAGGTTATTGTCATCACAGGAGGGATGACATTAGCTCCTGACTTCAGCATCCGTTTAAAGGACCCAGTTGACTGGGTTTGTCAAGCTCCCTCATAGTCTTCTCCAGCTTTTGCTCTCAACTCGTTTGACGTCACTCGGCCTCTTACAAAATGTTTCCCTAGTTGACGTGTTTGCTCCTTGAGCAGGAATGCAATTCCACTTTGATCAAAATACCCTCGTCGCCTCCCTTTATCCCCAGCGAAAATGACATTTCACAAAATGTCATTTCGCCTGTGTTACACGGCTCTTTCCCCCGCTCCCCCCTCTTGCACAAGGAGGCATAATTCTACTTGTTAAGTGGAGCTTTTGGTGGTGTGGACCTGTCAGCTTCAAGCTGCCATTGGCAAGAGGAGCCTTGAAAGGTTGTACAGGCGTGTGGCGTTGTCAGCTCTTGTAATAGGTTATTTTGCTGCATGGTATGAAGTCAGAATCCAGCTCCTAAGACCCGCAAAGACAGAAGACCCCATTCAAAAAAAAAAAAAAAAACGGAGTGCTGAGAGATTCTGTATCTCAAGAAGTCCAACATCTCATATCAAGCAGAAGAATGTAGTTGATTTCCTTATTATAGAATTCTATGTGACCGGTGAAAAAGAGGCTCATTGTTCCTTGTTTTCATTCAGAAATCCCAGACTGAACCTTCTCATGATGAACCACCTTCAGTAGTGTTGTAGTTGCAAAAAAAGAAAAAAAAAAAAACGTAAGAGAGACCATGTTGTTGTTTTTGCTCCTCTAATGAGATGCCAAGTGATTTATTTATGAATTGCTTGTTTGGAACAGCCCCCTTGTGCGGAGTGCATTTTTCTCTTTTCTGTAAAACCCTCTTTGGAGTCATGTCGCTCAGTGATTGCTGATGCAACTCTTTGTCATCCAGAGTTTGCCCTCACCTCCTGTGTGCCTTCGGGGAGGGCTATATCTATCCTGGCATGTCCCCGGGTGTGTTGGAGGTGGGAGTGACTCATTAAGCAGGTGTGAGCATCCACTCCCATACTGCCGCATGCCAAACAAGAGCTCCATGCAGGGAAAAATCATGATGGCAATACAGCAAAGCGCATCACAATTAATCTTTGCACCAGACTGGGGCCAAGCCAGGGGGATAACTAGCTATCCCTCCAGTATGCTCTCTCTCTCTCTCTCTCTCTTGTGTTCATCTGAGGTGGAATTTCCAAGTGTTCATCACCACCATTGAACAACCTGGCCTCCACTGACATCTTCATTTGGATCCAGTTGATGAAGATGGTGAATTGTTCCCAGTCTGTTTCATATGTGGGCGAAGTATTAAGGAACCAGAGCTGTTCTAAAGCTTTGTTTAGGTTACATTTGGTTAGAATAACCTACTCTGCCTGCTGAAGAGCATCAGCCAGAGTTTCTTTGAGATATTGCTCTCCTAAAGACCAAAAAATAAAAAAATAAAAAAAATAAGACGAATTTACTGTGTGGTTTTCATATTTTAATGTAGCAGGATATGACTAATGGGAACACTATTGAGAATTCTGAGAAACGTTAGTTGGTTAAGGAGGCATAAAAACCTCCAAAACCATTAAGAAATAGTCTAACTCTTCACCCAGCCCTCTCACTGTGTGCAGATGCCAACATGAAAATGCTTATTTTAACCATCTGGATATCTAATTTTACTCAAATAGGGCGTCTTTAAATGGCACGTAGTGTATCACGACTGGAGACGCGCTGTTACGCAAAACCCCCACAAAAATATTCCTCCTCCATAGACTGTCTAAAAAATAAAAATAAAAAAAAACCGACCAAGAAAAAAAATATATACGGAAGAGGAGAGGCTTCGGTGTTGCTTTGTAATCTACCCAGACATTATGGCGTGGACCCAGGCTGCACGGTTTGAGGACAAACAAAAGCGCGTAATGCACGCTGGAAGCGCATTAACAGCTTCGGCTGTGGGCTGTTTAGACAGCAGTTCTGCGGCGACCAGTCAGCCAGCGGCAGGTCACATGTTGCAGCGTCATTGTGTAGTAAAGTTACAGTAGTTTCAAAGAGGCTCCTCATTTCAGCTCCAGAGGTCTCCTCATCCCCGTTGCTGCTGCAGTTGCTGCCGCTGCCTCTGCTGCGTCTTCGGCATGCGACAACTTCGCTTTCAGACGATCTCCGCAAACGAGCCGCGCAGCCATGGGAGTGCATTACCTCAGCCGTGCAATTTCCACCATCAATAATTTAATCTATTTGCTCCAAAGCTGAAGAGATATCCCGAAGCTTCTTCTTTCTTTTTCTTTTTCTTTTTTTTCCCCCTGTCGGGAGAGTTGCAGAGAGGAAAACACCTCTGAAGCAATTTACTGAGGGAGTTGTCCAAAACATCCCAGATGACACCACAATCCTGTTGAATGGTCTGTTTTACGACTGGGCAGTAAAAGGTAGGCTGAGGGTTTTGTGTGTGTGTGTGGGGGGGGGGTTGTTCTTTTTGTTTTGCTTTACCAGAATAAGTTTGAACTACTTTGAATGTGTTTTATTCCTCCTGAGATAGAAAAATAAAAAAAGGGGGGGGAGGGGGGGCAGACAGTGTGTGTATATGCGTGTATGTGAGGTGAGATGGGGAAGGGAGGGGGGCTCTAAAAGTAGCTCGATCAAGTCCAGTTATCCTGCGAACAGACAGCGCCGCGGCCCGAGAAGGGATATGTGTAACCTTATCCTGCCGTTCATTAATAAAAAACGCACTTATTATGTTGATTGGGTTTCCAGCGGAGAGCACAGGCTCAGGAGATGTAATCTCTTGCAAAAAGCCCAGCAGTTTCATTCCATTAATAAAGCAGACTATTGTACTAAACTGCGTGTGCGTGAAACCCGCCAAGTTTTCGCATTTTACTGCGGTTTAAACCTCTTACAGCTCAAGAAAGTCAGTATTTATCTGTTTCCGCTCATTATAAATACTCTCCTCCGCCGTGGTCTGAAATGAATCATTTGCCGCGGTTTTAGTTTGTTGTTTCTGTAAAAGGGGGGGAAAGAAGGGGAGAAAAAAATAAAAAAAATTTGATGGACTCATTAAGACTTTATAGGACACCCGAGACCCAAAAACGCCCTGCTGCGGCCAACTTAAACTGTTGGCTTCAGTGTGGTGTGGTGGTACTAAGTAACTTCACGACATAAACAACAAAGAAATCCAAAGTGTTGGAAAACAACTGACCACATTGGTGACAGCTTAGTGGGAAAAATAAATTGCAACTGGAGACTGCAAGATTAAACCTGGAAGTAGAGATCTATCTATCTATCTATCTATCTATCTATCTATCTATCTATCTATCTATCTATCTATCTATCTATCTATCTATCTATCTATCTATCTATCTATCTAT
>NW_006799999.1:250839-294189 GCF_000485575.1 Poecilia formosa
GTCTGTCTGTCTGTCTGTCTGTCTGTCTGTCTGTCTGTCTGTCTGTCTGTCTGACTATCTGTGGGAAGGTAAAACATGAGGCGCAAGAGCTGAAGCGCTGATTATTTCACGGTCTCACACGCCATCTAGTGTAAGCGTATGAGAATTGCAGCCATCTTCATTCCAATCTAAAGGCCTCTTGGTTCTGGTCTCAGTGGTTGGGTTTCACTGTCCAGGGGTTAAAATGAATTATAGATTTCTTTTTTTTTTATCGTACAGGCTTCACAGGAAGCTTTGTGCATTAACACATAAGCTGCATCAGTCACTTAATGTGAGAGTCAGCTTAAAAATCAAAGGATAAAAAGAGTGGGGTAGAGGAGGCGACAAATTTGGGTAGCATAAATCACTCAGTGTGTGTTTGGATTCCTCTCCGTTTCTGTGGCAGGAGGCAGGTATGATCTATGGCGAAGCTCATCTATTACTAAACGTGCTCCAAATCTTGCGTTGGATTGAAAACAGAGCTCAGGAAAAGCAAGCTTCCACATGTGTCAGCCATTACTGCAGACAACTCAATTAAGTCTGAATGCCTTTTTAAGTGCTGCATTGTGGCACATAAGGGGGTTCTTGGGTGATAATATTTGCAGTTTTCTTCAAGAAAACTTGAAGGATTTGGAACTGTGGGGCTGTGCATGTTGAGTATGAAAAAAAGAAAAAAGATAGCTTCTGAGTTAATAGTTTTGCCCGCCACAGTTCTGGAGGAATTAAAGAAAGACGTATGCCCATGGGGGAACTGTGGTGGGAGGCAAAGAGTCAACGCTGCGCACATTTCTATTGAAATACGCAGGGCACACTTCGTCCTTTCATCTCCACTGCTGCTGTTTATGTTGCTTTGTAATGGCTTTTAAGGTATCCTGCATGCAGTTGGCAGGGATGAAGCCATAAAGTGTGCTGACACGAGGGAACGCTACTGAATGTGCAATAATACCGGCCTTTACTAGTCCTTTCATGCTTTGGAGAAACTTTTCAGCGACTGTCAAAGGAGGCATTTATCACTTTAATCCCCACCTGGCACAGAGAATGAAGGCGAGGGTAAGTTACACATCCCTGCCATACAGTCGCGTTCTTTCTCTCTCTGTCTCTCTCTGAGTGGATGAACAGGTGGTCATCTGGAGACGTCAAGGCCAAACACTCACCTGCTTCCATTGTTCGGGGTGTGGTGTCATAGATAAAGGCGTGTTTAAACAGCAGTTATTGCCTGTCTTTATTTCCCCTTTGCTCTAAGTTATTAGCTCAGGACTCATATTTAGATGGCCGGAGCCTTTAGATGAAACTTCACTTCACTGTGTGCTTACCTGAACTTTCATTTTAAAATGGTGTTTTAATCAGTCTGGGTTGGAGGAGGTTGTACTTCACTCAGGGAGCTGCCATCTAATGGCCCTGTTTTTAATTCCCGTCTAGCTGTGTTACTCATCCTCATTGTGTTAACACTGAATTATTGTATTTGTCACATTTAGTCTCTTTTGCAGATGCAAGGTGCCGATTCTCCACTGGTCCCACAGCAATTAAATGATTCATTGGCTTTATCACGCTTTAACAGGATGTTGATTGAGAGCGTAAGCCATATTGATTGTCCTGATGGAAACAGGAAATCACAGAGATAGAAATAAAATCATCTGTTGTTCCCGGTGTGAGGATACCCAGGGGAAAGGCAGGCAATTGCGCACTGTTGAGTGGCATTACCCCCAGCAACCTCCTCCCCTCCATCCTCTCCCCTATGGAGACCTGGAAGAGACGTCATCCGCGGTTGTTATGCTGCGAAATGACGCTGGCACTCTCTCCACCACCCTACCCTACCCTAGCCTACCCCACCCGCCCCTGCTACTGCAACATTACCCCTGTGGTCTCTTACGGAAGATGCAGCACTCCTCGTCTGCACCATTTCCAGCATGAAGTTTGACGCCTGACAGTAATCAGCCCCTTGCTTTCTGCCGTCATTTCCCCTCATGTGGAAGTGGAACCACTTGAGCGCAATGCTGATAATAATATCAGCCTAAATGCATCCTACACATAAAGCTCGTGACTGGCCTCGATCCCGTAAACCTAGATGATTCTCTCTGTGCTGGGAAATCTCCACTGAAAACCCTCGACATGTGAACGGGAATATTGCTTGAAACGATCGGCGGGACTTATTATCAATCCGCAGTGATAATTTGATAATTAGCTCTTTATCCAAGGCCTTTGCCCCCATTGTTGTTTTAGTTGCGAAGATTAAAAAAAAAAAAATACCCCCATCCTTACACACACACACACACACACATACACGCGCAGAAGCCAGCCCCTCCCCATGCCCTCCCTCTATCTCACACACTCACACTCTGGAAGAGCACGTCACTGAGCTCAGGGAATGAGTGGCTCATTAAGAAGAAGGATGTGATATTCTGAATAGAGACTGTGAGACTCCCTGCACGTCTATTTTTAGCAGCGATATCTCTATGGCACTCACCGTGGTGTCGGTTAATTGCAGCCACAGCCCCAGATACCAATTAAGAAAGAAACAAATGCTTTTAAGGTGGGGATGTGTTTTTTCTTCTTCTTCCTACTGGATAGGTCTTGTGTCCATCCTCAGTGGATACAGGGAGTGGGCTTGCTCGCCTTGTTTTGGCCGTGTCAGGTTTGGGACATGCGGAGTGCAGTCAAAGCATCAGCCAGGCTATTTTTAAATGAGTCCCAGTGGAAAACAAGATCTAGATTTTTTATTTTTTATTTTTATTTTTTTCAAAATATTTATGGTTGCTTTAATGTCTCAGGCTGTCGGATGTTCACCAGCTCATTGATCCGCTGTGAGTCTTAGAGCTTCTTGGAGGTAAGGGATGCAAACGTGCTCAGGCAGTTCAATAATTATGGATGTGTATTCAGCATTTTCTCTTTGTCTGTTGTGGCACAATGGTTACGTTGTGACTCTTTGAGAAGGTTGGTGTACAGCAGGAGTCTCAAACTCCAGCCCTCCAGAGCTGGTCTCCAGCAATCTCTCAGTGTCTCCCCGGTCTTTCAGTAAGCAGCCATGTTCTGCAGAGGGTTGCTAATGACCTAATTCTTTGGTTCAGGTGGATTGCAACAGAAGTTGCAGGACAGTAACCCTGGAAGCCTAGAGTCTGAGACATCTGCTATGTGTGAATCTGTCTCTGGTGGATCCAGGCCTCCTAAAAACAGACCTCAAGCTCCTCATTCATGGCCACAAGGTTTGGTGTCAGACTGGTCTTGCTGTGCAGACCAGTTTGTAGTGCAAACAGTGTAGCAGTGCAGCGGCAATGTTTGCCAAAGCTGAAATAAACACAATATTAGCCGCTCTTCTCAGTCTGTCAGCAGATGCTGGTCATGTGAGAGGTTACTGAGATGTTGATGCAGGGGAGTTCTTGTTTGTTGGGCTTTAAACAACCACTCCAACTACCAGAACGAGGCTAAAAAAGAGTACACACAGTGTGAGCTTTTAAAACAAGACAGTTACCGATGCAGAAAGGGTGAGTGATAGCTGGGGCCATTATAAAACCACACATGCCTGCACATTCCTCACTGTACCCTGTAACACACCCCTTCATAAATAATAGCAAGCCTGTTAGGATGTTTCAAGCATCTATTTGCGCACTCTTATCTTTAATAATAAGCAGTCTCTCTTTCTCTCTCTCGCTCTCATCTCTCTGATGCTCAGCACAGCTTTGGTGCGCTTGCTGCCAACAAATTGAAATCTAAGCCAGACCTCACATAGATTTACAGTTTGCAAACAGTTTGAAAGCACTGATGACACGGTGCCATTATCAGTTTGATAAAAACATGTTGTGGTATTTCTAAAGCGCTCTCTTTTTGGCATGCAAACAAAGAGTTGTGGGTGTTAAAAAAGGATTAAGTGATGCATTAATGATCAAGAAGGGGCTAGCTTTGGGAGAAATACTCTTTCACTAACCGTCTTGTCCTCTTCCCTCTTTCTGTTCTCCCTCCAGTTCCACCAGGTTAGAAGAGTGATGACCATCCTGTTCCTTACTATGGTTATTTCATACTTCAGTTGCATGAGAGCTGCGCCCCTGAGAGACGCCCCGGGCATGCGGGGCCATCGGACGGAAGGCTACCTGGGCGCTGCTGCGACGGCCCCCCGAGGCCATGGGACTCCACAGAGTGGCGGCGGGCCGGGCCAGCGCGAGGAGCTCCCCTCGCTCACAGACACGTTCGAGCAGGTGATAGAGGAGCTGCTGGAAGTGGAGGGTGAGGCGGCGCAGCTGGGACAGGGGGCCGACAAGAGCCAGGGAGGTGGGGGCCCGTCGCCCGTGGCCACCGCAGAGGCCAAGGATGTCGACCTGTACAACTCGCGGGTGATGATCAGCAACCAAGTGCCTTTGGAGCCGCCGTTGCTCTTTCTCCTGGAGGAATACAAAAACTATCTGGATGCTGCGAACATGTCCATGAGGGTGCGGCGGCACTCCGACCCCTCGCGGCGTGGAGAGCTCAGTGTGTGTGACAGTATTAGCCAGTGGGTGACAGCTGTGGATAAAAAGACGGCGATAGACATGTCTGGGCAGACAGTAACCGTCATGGAGAAGGTCCCTGTCCCCAATGGTCAACTGAAGCAATACTTTTATGAGACCAAATGCAACCCCATGGGGTACACAAAGGACGGCTGCAGAGGAATAGACAAGCGGCATTATACATCCCAATGCAGGACAACCCAGTCCTACGTGCGAGCGCTCACCATGGATAGCAAAAAGAAGATTGGCTGGCGGTTTATAAGGATAGACACTTCATGTGTATGCACATTGACCATTAAAAGAGGGAGATAGTGTATAAAATGTATAGATTTTATTGAAGAGTTTAAAAAAGAGAATAAAGAGAAAATATCTATTTGTATATATACATAACAGGGTAAATTATTCCGTCAAATGAAAATTTTATGGACTGCATGTAAAAAAAGATGAAGTTTATACAGTAAAGTGATACTACAGTCTATTTATTGAACATATTCATGACCTTGTAAACAATTAAAAAAAATCTGATCAGTCATTTGCGCCCAGTTTAAATTACTATATCACATTGAAGGAGACATTGTGATCTGTTTACGTTGCCAAGAATTAGAAAATGAAGGAAGAAAAAAAAAACACGGGCAAGGAATGAGAGAGGACAGTTCCATCTTCAAAAGCTTGCATGCTGCTTTCAATTGTGAATTCAGAAATTCTCCACTTTCAAAGAAAAAAACCCAAAAAAAAGGATATGATGCTGACCAAAAAAGAAAAAAAAAATCATTCAGCTCACATATTCAACAGAAGATTCCTCTCAAGTAAAATTATCTGTTTACTGTTCTAAACTTCTCAAGGTAATGTTGGAATTACATACTATGTCAAGGTGCTGTTGTCAAAGCTTTGCTGTTTATTTTTTTATCCCCACCAGAGGAAAAGATATATTTAAAAAGCATATATATATATATATATATATATATATATATATATATATATGAAGAAATCTATTCATTGACATGTTTCTGGGTTAATATTCATTTTGTATGTTGTGAAGTTGTTTGCAATATTAAACTGAAATATTTGAAGAAATAAAAATGACTATAGGCAACTGAAAAAACACAATCAATGTCGATACAGTTTCAACAGTGCATCTTTAGGTAGATTAGTTTGCGAACAGCTGAGAAGGGGAATACTGGTATGTTACACAAAAAAGGTATGTTTTTGACAAAACCAACACATTTCATGACCACCTGCAAAGCTACTTCAGAGGGATTTTTTTGTTGTTGTTTTTTTTTTTGTTCAAGCTGCAGGAAGACAATCGTGGAAAAATAGGGAAAGTAAGAAAACGGTCTTTGGTGACAAATGGAGCAAACGCTCTCTTCCAACACAGTAAAGCAACTTAAATAAATTAAATTTTATATATTTTAATATATTCTTTTCCATGGATCACTCAACTTGAGAGTGAGAAACATCAGGAAAAACATGCCTGCAGCTTCAAGTGCAGACTAGTAGAAGAAGTGTTTGAGTACACATCGGGCATGTCTGAGGTCGACAGTGATGGATTCAGCCACCCATACATTTGTGTACATTATAGATATACACCCAAGATTTTCTTCTGAGTTCAAGGTAATCCCATGTTTGAATCATTTTCAACAGAGCAGTTGTCACTGATCTTACCCAGCTCTCATGCTCAGTGTAAGCAAAAGGAAAAGCCATCCTTGACATCTGGGAGACGACTGATACATTCCCACCAGCAGAAACACCTCACAGCATTACATGCCAAGTCTAGACGTCACAGTTTATGGTTTTTACTGGAACAGAAGTAGACTGTATTTATCCTCTGCATGAGAAATTTTGGAAATACCATGTTTATTTTTTTCATTATCATCAAGAGCCTCCTGATCCCAATCACTTAATATATTCTTTTCAACTGAAAGGTAAGTGTTGCCGCTGAATAAAAAAGAAGAGTCTGTCAACTTCTCCTGGAAGGATCCTTCAGCAATACCAGATGACATGAAGTTTAGTCTCTAAGAAAAAGGTTTCTCATCGTGGCCATAAAGCCATTTTGATGCGAGAAGAAAAGCCATGTGCTCTCAAAGATATTTCTCACTGAGACGGAGCTGAAGCGTATTTTGTCAAATTCAAGTACAAACACATCCCAAGCAAAGAAAAAAAAACAGGAACAGTGAATCAAACACGGAGACTCTTACTCCATAAGGTAGGTGCTCCAATTCCCAGGAGTATGAACCTCAGGCTGTTTTTGTCGCAACAATTTACAAGTGAAAGAAAACTGGCATGCTCTAATTACATACTTCTTGATGACAGTTGTCAGAGAGAGGCCCCTGTTTGAATGACAGAAATATAGTAATATTCAAATGTAGCACAGAACAATTACTACGTCAAGATATGGTGTTTTGTTTTTTTCTATTTTTTTGAGCTGGGGCAGTACCTGAAGAAATTAAAACAATCTCAAAGATGAACAAAAAATCACAACTGCTGCACAGATTTGAAATTATGTTAGGCTAAACACATTTCCCAGTCAACAATGTTACGGAACTTTAACAAACTTTTTTTGTGTGCGTTTCATCACTAGATGGGGTGTGGTCAGAACTGAATCATGCTCCAAAGTTGACGTACAGAGAGAGAGAGAGAGAGCAGTGCAGCAGAAGCACCACTGATGGGTTAGATCCTAGAGCAATGCTACAATTAGCCACAGGAGGGCAGTAAAGAAACTAATCTACCTCTGTGCGAAAATCCAATTTTTTTTCTGAGGGCTCCATTTTAATAGAATAAACTCTAATATTTACCTCTATTCCGAGCAGACTCTGCCAAGAGTTACAACGTTAGAATTAGCGTACGCATGAAACGCGCCTAAAAAGAAGACATGGCAGAGATGGAAGGAGAAAAAGGAAGAACAGAATAGCTGAACAACAAATATTGATTCAAATGCATCATGTTTGGTTTAAAGAACAGTTTTATACGAGTCAAAATTGATACTTTATCTAATAAACAATTAAAGACACTTCTGTGCAGAAAATGGAAATCATCTTACACATAAAGCCGGCAAAAACATTATTTTTTTCTCGGAGTTGTCCTCTGTTCGAGGCTCACCTGAACGCAACGTAACACTGGCAGCTAGCCTAGCAGTGCTAACAGAGCTAATCTGATTTATCGTCTCAGTTAAGCGCACGAAACGTTCACCAGGATTACCAAATTTCGTTTTCCTTATATTCCCCAAAGCGGCATAACAATCTAACATCGTCCAAATTCTGTTTTGGAGAATGGCATCTCTTGGGGAGCCTGTGCGATTGGAAAGAGGTAACAATAATTAGCTAGCTAGTTTCAGTTATACGAGAAAGGCATTGGCCTAGCTTAGCTGGTTATTGTTTGAATAAAAGTTGTATTACTTTCGCGTTCACGTTATTATTTGGTTGCATACACTGGATTAAAGACGTCTTATGAATCATTCAAGCCGATTTCTTTTGGTCAAAGAATAGTAAATACAGCGTTAAATTGTTTAAGTCACACTAGCTAATATTGACAACAGTGATAGACAAACCCAGCTGGTCTAATGAAGTTATGTAGAAATTAAAAGCCTTACAAATCAAAATGTGTTCATTGTTATTGGCATGAAGAAGAAAAAAAACTGACATGTAATACTCTAGATCTATTTCGAATAAATGGGCATTTGTAATAGCAAACTACGCCTTTAAATCGGCACTTATTTCTTCATTTGTTACACCAGACACGTTTAAAAGTGCCTCACAGAAATGAAGTGCTTGCACGTCTTTACAGTAAGCAGTTTGTTAGTAATGTTTGTTGGCCTTTTTGAACAATGCTTACAGTGAATTGCTTTTCGACTTGATGACAACAGAAACTGACGGAACTCTGATGACTTGAGGATGCCTTGCCTATGAAAAGCAATATTTTAACAAATGTTAATACTGGGGCAGTGATCTGGGCAGAGCTGTAAAATGCTTACTTTTCTTGGTGTAGAGCTGCACCTCTAAATATGCTTTTACAGTAATCTAACCTATTAAAAACTGAAGAATATAAGCCTTTTCAGGGTGATGGTGTTGCTGATAATTACTCAGTTTAAACCAGTTAAAGTGGCAAGTGACACAAACTTCCTTAAAAATCTAAACAACATTCATGGGACGCTTTGAGATTTATAGTATCACTGTGCATGGCATCAACTGCAGCTGTAGATTATATTAAGTCACAGACTTCATTACAATATTAATGTTAGCATAATGGCAATTTCAGAATGCAATATTTGGTAAGTCACATTTCTAAGGCTACTTTTACTCATTTGGCTGGTTGGATGAACTTTTACTGCCCTTTTTAAATACACATAATATAAATTTCAGTCCATAAAATGCTTAAGCTTACGGGAACATGGAGAAGAGTAGAAAACTTGTGTTGATCACAATCTATAACAATTATACCCCAATTCTTTGGTTTTCTAATACCTTGCTGCTCTAGTTTCAACACATATATATATATATAATACTATGACTAAATTGTTTTTATTTAAAATCTGAAAACAACAAATATTTCTGTTTCGGCTAACACTGGGACTCTTACTTTATACTGTAGGTAACATATAGTCATCTTTATAAAATTATAGCTTAAGTAAATAAAAATGGCTTTGGCCATAATCTTCGGAAGGTGACGATGTAGCATTTTTTGCTATTTAAATCTTTACATGGTAACAGAAGTACAATATCTAAAAACATCAGCTGGTTAGTTGATTGGCCTATCTGCTTGGGAAGCTAGCCTGCTGTGGGTTCCTTAACAAATAGGCTGCCTAAAATCATGGCTTAGTGCTCAAATGAAGTTTGTTGATTCATTTGTGAATATTACACTGTGATGGATCTGCATATGTTCTGGTCGACAGATATCAACCGTGCAATTGAGCTGCTTGATAAGCTGCAGAGGACGGGGGAAGTTCCTCCTCAAAAGCTGCAGGCGCTGCAGAGGGTCTTGCAGAGTGAATTCTGCAACGCTGTCAGAGAAGTGAGACTATTTGAACATTGGATTGTCTATTTTCTATCCTGGTGCATTGATTTGGTAATTTGGGTTATTTTTGTGCACCTTTAGGTTTATGAGCATGTGTACGAAACGGTGGACATTAACAGCAGTCCTGAAGTCAGAGCCAACGCCACAGCTAAGGTAGGCTTCGGATTACTCTCTAATCCACAATTACCTTCAATTCCTATTGCATCGGTAAACATTTTCCTTTGATTGCAGCATATTTCCAAGTGCTAAATGAGCTAGTTTGCTTATTTTTAGGCAACCGTGGCAGCTTTTGCAGCAAGTGAGGGACACTCGCATCCACGTGTGGTGGAGCTACCCAAGACAGAGGAAGGCTTGGGTTTTAACATAATGGGCGGAAAGGAGCAAAATTCGCCGATTTACATCTCACGGATCATCCCGGCAGGCATCGCTGACCGACATGGAGGCCTTAAGAGAGGCGACCAGCTTCTCTCTGTTAACGGGGTGGTACGTTCAGAGAATTACTAAGGGAAACTTGAAGCTTTAGCCTGACACACCTCAGTCTGAAATTATTTAGCGACTATTGTGGACAGTAGTCAAAGTACAGCTGTGCGCAAGAGGACCCTAAACATTTAAAAGTTATGCATACTTAAGATGTTAAAGGGGTAATATTATGAAAAGGTGACTTTTTTGAGCTTTATATCATGTTATAATGCTATTCCCTCGTCAAAAACTTACCTGGAGTGTTTTATGCACATTTGAGAAATCCTTTAATCTCCCATGGCAACCATTGAGCTGTGCAAGACACCTGGGTGGACCTAGCACCGCCTTTGAGGTGCAGCTCCTCCTCGGAGTTGTGGTTTCCAAGTTTCCGCCTCACTGCAAGTCCACCACACAGCTCCTTCAGACTAGCCAGGAGCAATTAGCAAAAAAAAAAACCTGGTAGAACTGCACATCTGCTGAGTTCATAATACGACTTACTTCTCAGTACAATACTGGTAAAAACGTTGTTAAAGGGTTAAAAAAGGAGCCATGTTGTGATGACTTCCTGAAGGCAGAGTGTTGGAAAGAGTAGGACTTTGATAAAGAGACAAAGGCCCAATTTCAAAGTCTAAAATTACTAAGTTAATTTCTTTTGAGTCAAATTTGATACAAGGGATTTTTTATAACAATTGAAGATAAAATAGTTAATTGATTGTGCTATAAAATGGTATTATGTGCCTGGAAAACACATAATACTGACATTTAAGACGGTCAACAGTCCCCTTTGATTTCAGAGGCCCTTAACATAACATTCTGTATTAAAAAAAAAGAACTCTTGGTTTAAGGTTCAAATTTCCTCAAAAGTGTAATTTTTGGCTGTATTTAATTAGGACTCATGATCAAAATGTTCAAAGAAATATATCACCATGCATGTAATAAATCTTAATAGTTTCTTAATAATTTCACTGAAATTCAGCAATATTCCAATCTGCACATGTACTTAGCTTTGTTTGTATTAAATAAATCATTTGAAGCCGGTAGATGCAGATAGTGAGTTGATTTTTGTGTTTCCCTTTATAAAGCACTTGTGGGAAACAGATTCCAGGTTGTGAAATCTGTATTTTCTGTTTCCGCAGAGCGTGGAGGGTGAGCACCATGAGAAAGCTGTAGAACTCCTCAAAGCAGCCCAGGGCACAGTGAAGCTGGTTGTAAGGTACACCCCCAAAGTCCTGGAGGAGATGGAGTCACGATTTGAGAAAATGAGGTCGGCAAAGCGCCGGCAACAGAACAACTACCCGCAGTAGGATTTTTCCAGCTTCCTGCTCAGTTCCCCTGGGTCTCCTCTTTTAGTTATTTTGGTTATCTGCTCTAGTCTCTTTTTATCCCCTCGTTCACTCACTCTACTCCCTCCACGCACAAAAGGAAAACAAACAACTTGACTAATTTTAGTTAATTCTATCATATGCTGTATATTGTGCTTCTAATCTCCTCTGTAGCATTTTAATATTAACCACTGTTACTGTACTTGACACTAAAACTCTAGATACACTAGAATGATCATGATTGTCTGTGACTTGACAATTTGAATGCAGATTTGGCTTCTTTTTTCTTTTTTTTTCTTTTTTTTAAGGTAAACTGTGTGACTCTTTTAGACGGAGAAGGTTTTTATTTGTTTCATCACGGCCACTACCAAGTGCCTCAGGGCAAACATATTCATGTCATATGCTGTGGAAACTAACCTTGTTTTATTTTAACATTTTGGATGCAAGTACTGGTGGCAGGAATTAAACCAACAAAGTCCGCTTTCTTAAAAAAACAATACATAATTTTAGTGAACAAAAATTAAATCATACATTTTAAATTTAATGGCATTTAACAGACATGTCATCAATAGAAAGACTTGGAAGTTGATATAAAAGTGATGTTTGGCTTAAAAAAGAAAGATAATCACTGTATTCTCAAAGCTCAGGCTGCACAATAACAAGCCCAGCAGGGATTTAATGGGGTCTCAACAAGTCTAGAGCTGAGCTGGTGCCACCGCAGAGCTTCACATTGTATCATTTCTCAGAGTTTGACACCTTCAGAAGCACAGACTCTGCAGTCACCCTGAACCGAGACAAAACCTGTTCAGTTTCCACTCATCTCATCACGATGCATATTTCTGTTACTAATGTAAACTCATCATGGAGTGGAATCTCACAGCTTTATTGAACATTCATTATTTTCAACAGCCATGATTTCTGTAGCAGAATTGTTGTACTTCAACAATGAGTTCAGATTTTAATTCTAAGAATTTGGTTTCTAAAATCTGTGAAGTCTCAGAAACATAAATCATTTTGGTAGTTTTGAGTCTCCTCGTAGGTTTCTGGTTTCTTTCTTCTCATGATAATTTAATGTTATAAATTTAATGTTAACTAGGAACAACGTACTACCACCGCTATGTTTGACACTAGGTTATGTCTACCTAGCACCTGATCTTTGTGTTACCATAAAATATTCAAATAAAGAGCATTTTCTTTGCCTACGTTGATCAGCAGGAAACTTTGTTGGAACTAAAGGTGCTTAAAGTTGATGCGTGAGGTTTCTTTATTTGGCAGCAGTCTGATGTAAAACTGTAGACAGTGACACAGGTTTAGAGTGAGACTGGTCATTTGATGGTTTCTGCCAGTTTGAGCTATTTTTCTGCCATCCTAATAGCAAGCCTTAAAGTGATGTGTATGTACGATCACATTTTTACGACCTTAAGGTCTACCGCTAAGAAATGAATGTAGAGATTTGTTCCTTTTAACTGGATCTTCTTTTGGACTTCCCTTGTTTTTGGGGTTGTTTGATACAGTGATCGCTGCAGGATGGCAGAGAAAGCACAGAAAGTTGGGAGATGTTTTTATTATTTTTATGATTATCACATCTTTGACACTTTAATTACCACTGAAATAATCATCTAGATAGGAATATGGAAGTAATCGATCCTGTGTCGTCTTTTGGGAAATGGTCATTTCCAGATGAAATAGGATCGTCCACAGCGAACAATGCTTAATACAATCTTTCATTATTTTATTTTTATTTTTTTAAACAACAGAGCAGAGTTTAACACAAGATGGTATAAGACATCTGTACCAAAATGAAGTGCGGATGCACATTTCCCGGAAGTTTTCGTATTTTCCAAAAGTGAACATCTCAATTCACACTACCTTCATTCTCCAATTGATGAAATCATTGAAGGGTTAATGAGAAAATAACAACACAGGGATTTTAATTAATCGTCTAGATGCTTTCAGAAAAAAACAGAAAGCTGCAGGTATTTCCTTCAGTAATGAAAAATATAACAATAATTTTCTCAAAATTGTCTTTGCCTCATTTCTCACAATGCATGCATGCCATTTCCAAAAGTACACATACTAAAATGTGTTTTTTATGAATTACGATCCAAAATTTCACTATAATCTGTCATATAATAAACACTCCGCTTACATATGCATCACTGCATGTACAATAATGTATTGTATTCCTGAAGTCTTTTCATTTTTGGATTCTGTAAAAAAAAATAATAATAATTCTCATGATAAAATGTATGTTGGGAATTATTTGAGTTGGTAAAGCCTCTCCTTGTTAATTACAGCAGCAGAAGTGACATGAGAAATTTCTTGCTTTTCCATTAAAGGACATATAAAAGATGATTCTAAGTTTAAAACTGTATTAAAATTTCTCACAGATTAGATCAAATTTACTAGTAAAGCTTTTTCCCCCCCTTGTTTCTGATGTTAAATGTGTAGCATGCTGCAAAGTATGTTTTAGTTGTCCAAGCCATACAGTTGACTCAGGATTGATATGCTGCATCACTGGGACACTAGAGCATCAATAGTAGCTCTGATCAATCTAAATGAAGGAAACGGATGACAGATGAAGTGATTTTAACAGCGATTCAGTAGAAGTAGTCATGTTTAAAGAAGTAGTAGTTTTGATTTTTAAAAATTAGAATAATAAAGTTAAATCAACCTCTAAGTTTTAGCATGTTCTTACATAACAGAGATGACCTGAACCCAGTGTAAATACAGTCCGTTTTTGTGAGCGGTGCATGAAATTTGATCATTGAATGTACAGATTGTTGATATTTTTTGTGGTATTTCACATAATAAAATCTATTGACAACATCAAGAGACAAGTAGGACAGCTCTCACTAAAAAGAATTCATTAGTAGTCTCTGAATTGACTAATAAAAGTATTTCGTGGCACACTTTGGGGGCAGTTTCAAGTTCTTGTGAAGGGGGTGTTAAAATTTAACAAGTTGCATAAACAATAGATTCTGAGCTCACAGTGCAGTTTCATTTAATGGCTTACATCCATAACTTTTGCAACAAAAAAAAAAAAACTAAAATAATTGTTGGGGAAAAAACGTAAAATGGAACAGGCTCAATGCAAATAAATTATCTATGCAAAGTCATTTCGCAAACTTCAGAAATAAAACTTTTTGGTGCAAAACAAGTGAACAATATTGTACGGCAGAATGTTACTCAAAATTGCTGTTGAACCTGAGGCTAATGGTGTACTGTGATTCATGGGAGTTGCACAGCTTTACTAAACCATTATCATTCTGATCAGTGTCTATGCTTAAAATATGAGACTTAAACTCCTAATTAATGATTGTTTAAAGGCTTTAGGGATGATCATCTTCAGTAGTTACCTTTTTATTGAGAATTAATTAGCATTGTATGATAATGACATACTCCGAAAAGAGACTTAAAGTATTTGTCTACATCTGTCTACTGTTGTAACTTGCGGTTCAAGCTGATCAGAACCAGTTTGTTTGGGCTGCAAGTAGCAAATCAGTTCACAAATGTACTTGAATGGGTGCAACTTCACAATAAGACTTCCCTTATAAGATATTCCTACTTAGTTAAACCTGTTACTCACAAGAGTTCAGAAGCAGAAATGAAATCAGGCTTGTGTATTGCTTTTCAGGACACTCAAAGACACTTTACATAAAATCAGTCATTTCCATGCACGCACACATTCACACATAAAAGGAACTTTTCATACATTAATGTAGATCCACTATTGCATTACCTTTATCCCTCCCATCTTGCCCATTAACCAATTTCCTACGACTGCTTTAGAATGATTTATAAATTAACAACTTATTTATAATTGGTTTATGTACTATTTACCACTCATAAGGGGAGTTTTGTTATAAAGTTGTGCCCATAAATTGGTGGAAATATTGGAATTGAACACTGAAGAGTTTTCATGTCTACTTAGAACAACATTTTGTTTTTATTTTCTAAGTAATGCATGGTATGATCTTATTAACGCTAAAGACACTGATTGCATATGATTCTTATTTCAAAGAGGGAATATTTAGACATTTGTTGTAGCTTACTCGAATTTACTTTTGAGTTGAATGTAAATAAAAGTCCTCCATTAGAATAAACTTTGTTCCCTAATTATGTTTAAATCCAACAGTAGCTTGCTTAGCGTAATCCTCACCTGCATACATGCTCATATCAGAAAGTAAACATAATGAGACTCAGCTTTGACACTGCATAGTCACTGTTCCTCTGAATGTTTATGGTCATTGTCTTGAGCTCAACTTTTTACAGGTTTTCCTCGTCTGTAAATCTGAATGGTCAATAGAATATTTTTTATAATAGTTTTCTTTTGATAATTATTCTCAATTTTGTAAGTGGTTTTCCTAAAAAAAATAATAATAATACCAGGAATTGGTACTTCCATTTTGACTGTGTACTAGGGCAATATCAGCTCAACCTTTCCAGAAGGAAACTCTGAATCACAAAAGGTAAATGGTCCGATGTCGGTGCTTCTTTTCTGAGCTCTGAAATTGTTTTCTTTGTGAAACTAAAACCAAACTTAATACATTTGTTCAAACTGTTGATAATGTCTTCAGATTTTTTTGGTCAGTTTTGATTCAATTTTAAGATCAGTAGATGGTGTTATGTTATTTTGTGTTGTCTGATTTTGTTTTATTTACTCTTACATTGATGTGGAATGTAAAATGTGATGTAGAACAATGAATATAGTTGTATGAGACACTCAATAAATTGTGCTTACATTTATTAAATTTAAGTGTTTTGTGTTTATTCTTAGAGAGATCCTACCTTTCACTGCAACTCTGTCTACATATTTTTATAGTTTGAAAAGTTTACTTCATAAGGGAACAAAATTTTCACATGTCTTTGTATCAGTGTGATCATGTCAGTATTAAGTTGTTAAAGAGTCCATCTTAAGTATCAGTATCAGAGGATTGCTTGGCTTGAAATGATGTATTCTTGTGTTAGCAATCGTTACTTGTAAAAAAAAAAAAAAGTGCCACCATCATAGACAGAATTATTTTCCTACCAGCGCAGAGCTTAGGGGAGAGGGTAGAATAATAATGAAATTAATATACTCTCCCCTGATTATTTATTACCTAATTATTAATTTATTTAATTTTTCTTTGGGATCAATGAAGCAGTTTTGAATAGAATTATTTCATGTTATAATGTTATTCCCTCATCAGAAACATCCCTGGAGTGTTGCTTTGATTCGTACATGTTTGAGTAATTTTTGAATCTCCCTTGGCAATCATTCAGGGGTGTCTAAGCACTAAACTCAAAAAAAAATGCTGAGAAATTTTGTTGTTTTTGTCTACTGACCTTAAAAGCCCCATCAGATATTACCCTTTGGGGTTTCTTGACTGTTATATTTTATTTACTACTTAACAAATGTTGGGAAAGGGGAACCTGAGAAATAGTTTTATGAAGAAGAAGAAAATAAACATGAGCCTGTAAACTTTTTCAGTCAGATTCAAATGAACAGTAGCACTGTATTATTAATGCTAATATTTGACCAACATTATCAATGTATAAATTTAAAAAAGAAAGACATTTAAAATTATCTATGTATTTACTCTATCTCTTGAAATTTGCGGAACATATTTTACTTCACAAGAAACATATACTTGAAAGTTCATGTTTACGGCGATATCAGCAGAGAATCTGCCTACATACTCCGGTGCAGCAGGACTCTTCTCGGACCTCTTTTCCTTTCTGTCACTCACGAAGAAGAAAAGCTTTTTCCGCTTTCCTCGAATGACGTAACGTCCTTTCTGTCTGTGCCAACCTCGTAGTGAACACGCGTTGTCCGACTTAGCTCAAGTGAGTGTCTTATTTTTTAACCAAACACCGCAGTATTCCTCGAGGAAATAGTTCCGACATCTAAATAAACAACTAATCTTCCAGTCCCGGCAACTTTAAGTGTTGAACGTCGATGTTTCCGCTTGATTTAATGTATTTTACTGCTCGTTTAGCTGCTGCTCACTTAGCTGATAGCAGCGAGAGGGAAACGCATGCCCTCTATTGGATGTAAAACTGAAAGATGTTTTTCATATTTCCATCACTATTTCATGTTAGTTTGCCACAGATGATGCACATTGGATTTATTTAAACACATTAGTTATAAAACAGAAAGAAAGTGCTAGTTTCGTTGACACATCTTAAGAAGGCATCCTACCCGAAAAGTCGAATTCTTAATCCCTGGTTACATGTCGTATTTTTAATAAAACAACACACATAGAAACATTGTAGACTGTTCATTTCTACTTTTGTGGCTAAGCAATGTGAAATAGTACATTACATAATCAGTTCTCAAAGAAAAGCTCCAGACCCTGCTGTGGGTCATGAAAAGCCCACTAAGTGGTCTCTCAATAATCTCTAGAAAGTTGAGGATTTCTAGTAACATATTGCTCTATAATATTAGTTAAAAGCCTTTAACTTGAAGTGTATATAAATATGTTTTCTTCAGTAAGAGGATGCTGTCAGTAGAAAATAGGAAAATCTTGCCATGAGGCAAATAACAAAGACTACTGGAGAATAAAGTAGAAATAACCTTTATTGGCACTTAGTGGGGAAATTAAGATCTAAGAGCAGCTATGTGATAGAGAAAATTAAGCATGCCAATTTACACCAAGGTACAAATAAAAAAAAGAAGCAATTTACAATAATAAAAAAATAGCATAGTATTGTTAAAAATGTCACTCGGGTACAACGAATCGTGCAATTGAATATGAGAACTTTAAAAATGTACCAAATATGTATATTTGTGCATGAAAACAGACTAAAACACACAGAGAAACTTCAAAACCCAGCAGAGATGCAATGACTTATTGAGTTTGTTGGGCGCAGTGACGGTTATGAAGTATTTCGATATCTAAAACGACTGCCTGTGTTCCAGGATGCGTTACGTTGCTGCTTACCTGCTCGCCGCCCTCGGTGGCAACGATAATCCCCAGTCCAAGGACATCAAGAAGATCCTGGAGAGCGTTGGCATTGAGGCTGATGACACCCGCCTGAACAAGGTACAGAGGCCGCCGCTTTCCATTTTCCTCGTGGTAACAGGGACTCTGGTTTTATCAGCAGGCGGACACGTCTTCAGATATTCATGCTTGTGTTTTTTTTATTTTTTCCAACAGGTCATCTCAGAACTCAAAGGGAAGAATGTCGAGGAGGTGATTGCCACTGGTACGTTTGTAACAATCCTTTTGTTTAAATTATGTCTGTGTCTAGGTATTATGGCACATTCTATGATTTATCAGATATAATCTGACTCAAAACTGCTTCTAATTTTCATAAAAGTAGCTTAATTGTGACTGCAAGTTCTGATGTTTGTTGCTGTAACAAGGAAAAACAATTGGATGTAAAATGAGTAAAATAAAAACAAAGAGGTTATTTAGTAAGAATAAATTACAGCTATAATCTATGAAAACATACCATCAGGTTTCTTTCTACTGCAGCTTAATTATTTTGTAGTGTCTTGAAGTTTAAAGATTTTAAAAATTGTAAGTAAAAATTAATGCACATTTAAGTTTTAAAGTGTTGTTTTAAAGAAAATGATGAGCTTTTATCAGAATACTTAGATCTGTGAACAGACATTATTTTAATGAGGCACACAGATTGAGTTGGAGAATATCCACATCGTTGAATTGTACTGCAGTTAATTTTTGGTATTTTACCGTAATTGTCTATAACCCTAAATTAGTTGTTGGGATTTATTTTGCTTTGATTTTATTGTTTTCAGAAAAACAATAATACCCACGGTTTTTGCCGTGTCTCATGGTTTACCTGTGTTTTCTCTCCCAACTCTTGTTTCTTCAGGTTACGGCAAGCTGGCCAGCGTGCCAGCAGGTGGCGCCGTAGCTGTTGCCAGCTCTGCTGGTGCTGGCTCAGGTGGAGCTGCTGCTCCTGCTGCAGGTGAGTGTTTTACCTCACCTCATAGTTTGTCATAAGTGTTATAAAGTATAATTAATGTATACTTACAAATGTCTGTATTTTATTGACATAACCTCGAATATGCATTAACCTTATGAGGTTGACCCAGTGTGTGAGATCATATAGTTAATATAGTTCATGCTATGTTTTTACTATGTTGTGGTAAAATCATAGTTTGACAACTTTTGGGGGGAAAAAATCAGTTTGTTGTGCTCTAAACTGTAATTGTTTAAAATGTATTTTGTTTTACAGCTGCTGAAGAGAAGAAGGAGGAGAAGAAAGAAGAGTCTGAGGAGTCTGATGACGACATGGGATTCGGCCTCTTTGACTAAACTTTTTAAAGTCATAAATAAAGTTTTTGAAAACTGAAAATGTTTCCAATCTAAATTGTCAAATGTTTTCAGAAATCCACGTTGTGAGTGTATTACATTAATGAACCGTTTGACGTTTAGCATCTTAATTCATGCAACTAGAACTTTAGAGATTTTGATAAGAATGCACACAGTAAGTTGATAGTTTTTTTAGAGGGAAAGTTAAGGCTTTATGTGCATGCAGGAAGTCATGGTGGACAGTAGGTGGCATCATAATCGCTGACTGATGAAGTGAAACATACTGTAAGAGATCCTTTTGTTTTGGACACGTTAGTTCAGCATTTTGAATAATTTACTAGCCGAAGCAGATTCTAAAAGCACCTGCATTATTTACGGCTTTACGCAGAAACTTGTGCTACTGACCCGTAGATGAGTTAACAAAAAAGCATCTTTGCAGAGTCATCCTCGATTGCATTTAAATTATTTTATTAAATAGTAATTTTCTTAATTTAAGTTGGAGATTATTGGTTACTTTTGGTATTGTATTTGTTTTTGTTTTTTTACTAAAAAGCAAACAAACTTTTTTTTTTTTTTATGTTAGAACAATATGGCAACAAGAGTAAAGCCACTTCCTGTTAAATTTCAAACTATACCAGAATTGGCTAATCAAATGTTCCAATAGTTGAAACCTTGTGTTTTGATTTCTTAGTGTATTATACTAACCACAGTATTCCCTGCGCTCTAAAACGAAAACCTGTAATTTCAGGTATTTGCGGTAACACAACTAACTATTTCTGCTAGGTGTGACTTCATGTAATCTCTTCTCTGATTGGATGTACATATGCCGCTTTTATTGCCATCGTAATGTTAGCTAATCCCTTAGGAGGTACTTTTCAGCTGTAATAGAGGAAGGTAAACAACCCAAAGCCATTTCAGTACAGGAAAGGAATAATTGAACATAATCTAGTTAGAACGTTTGAAAACATCCGAAAGTCTTTGTATTTATAGAGTATCACTACAGTTGTGTTAAATGTCTCTTCTTTCTCTAAAAGGGTAACACCTTCACCTAACCTGTAGTTGTATTTACCTGGTTGTATTTAGTCATTTGTGTTATTAACCAAATAAGAATTAAATACTAATATTTTTATCAAGATAAATCTTTCACAATAATTTAATTAGTCAGGTTCTTGTGTGTGTGTGTCATATTGCTTACTTCATCCTAAACAATTTTAAATGTGTTAATGTGGTTGTTACACAAACCCAAAAGATCATCTGAGCAGACCCACGTGGTCTACCACGAGTCATCAGAAAATGAGTAATTAACTCGCCTGTCCTTGTTCCTGGCAAAGTACACACCCAGTTTTAATCCCATTGTCACTCAGAAATTGTTATTCTTGATTCCAAAAGTAAAGTAAATATATGGCACAACATAGATGTTTGAAAAATTAACGTGGTGCTTAACTTATTGTAGCAAATGCATGATGATATGTTGGTTTTAAAAAGCTTCAGCAAGAATATTGTAAACAAAATATACATTTTGCAATTAAGTGCCATCCGGAGCACTGTATGTTTTTTTATCTTCACGCTTGAAAATACAAAATATTTTTGTGTTTTAAGTGGTGATAGTACATTTCAAATGAAGCTTTAAATACTTGCTAAAACAACTAACAACAATTATATTCTTTCCATGGGCATGTCTGTTTATAAAATAAGTGCTGTTTTAATGTATTTTTAAAAATAAATTAATAGCGTAAAAAAAATCAAAATGGAACGATTTGATCTCGGTTACCTGGTTACACAAAGGCCCTGCCCACCACTAGTTGTGACGTCACCTCTAGACGCTTTATTTACTGACTTCCCGCACGTAGCGTTTACAGTTGATCCTCGTTAGCGGACAGTGAAGGTTACCTGCTTCAACAGTGCTTGAACGGCAACCTTTTAACTGTCTCAACATTCAGATAGCAGCTTCTCTTCAGTTGTTTCTTTTTTTAATCAAGCAATTCGAACTTTTGTGCCAGCTAGCTAAATAAGGCTCCATCACGCTTTGCTAGAGGGCTATTTGTCTTGCTAACAACGCAACCAGTCGAAGAGCGGCGACCTCCTCAAAAGACGACCGAAATACAGTAAGTAATGATGCGTTATGTCATTTTCATTTCTATGCATGTATATTGGCGTTTGTGTTAAAATGTTTCTTTTTATAAGGGTTTAAGTTTTTATTTTCACCACGAAAACGCTGCTCATGTGGCATTTGGCGCAGGAACCGCTTTACGAGCTTATAGCGGTTGATGGCGCACAACAGCCTGGCTTTTTCATGTAGTGTTTATTGGGGGTTGGAGGTTGTTGTTTTTATGAAGCACCTTTCAGGACTATCTATATTCGGGTTGGTCATAATTTGAGTCAATTTTCAAAACTTCCACATTTAAGTCCCTTGAAATACGTGGGCATGAAATTACAATTACATGTAATTTTTCCATGTTATGTTGACTATAATTCGACTAAGTGCTTTTTGTATTTTTTTCAGAACCATGACTTCCCAGGTGAGACACAACTACCATCAGGACTGCGAGGCTGCCATCAACAGGCAGATCAACCTGGAGCTGTATGCCTCCTACGTCTACCTGTCTATGGTAAGTCCCAAATATGAACTGAGCGGAAATGAAACGGCTGCGGTGAACAAACATTTCGGGAAACTATGTGGAGCAGGTGTCTTAATATGAGGAACTGTTACCTGAAAGGGGAAATGTGTAAACCAGCTTGATTTGCAGCTGAAACGTTGTTGTTTTTTTTGTGTGTGTATTTTGCTCGGGGATTAGTTCAGTTTTTTTTCCTTTATAAATGCAGAAGTTTAAACAATGGGTGTTTTTTGAAATCTAGATCTTTAATCATCATTCTGACTTTACTGGAACTGGAGACTTGTGAAACCATGTGGGGGTTTTTTGCACTTTGGATTGTGTTGAGTTGTAGTCACTTGTAAATGCTTTAATAGAGGGAGCCTAAGCATTTTCCTCTGTCACAGGGCTACTTCTTTGACCGGGATGATCAGGCATTGCACAACTTTGCCAAGTTCTTTCGTGATCAGTCCCACGAGGAGCGTGAGCATGCTGAGAAGCTAATGAAACTCCAGAACCAGAGGGGAGGAAGGATTTTCCTGCAGGACATCAAGGTAAAAACCAGTGTGAAAGTGGACGTTTTCAGGATATTGAGTTGTTTGACGCATCATTAAACAAGTTTTGGGCGTGGCAATGCAGATACTGCGGGTGTGCAGCTGATTTCTGCTTATCTTTTTTGACCACTCGTGCCAACCCCTTCAAATTTAAGTAAAACGTTAAACTGCAAGTAGAGTTTGAGAAGACTCTTCGATTTCCCTCATTAATTTGTTCTTTTTGCTCTTTGTCTTCCAGAAGCCAGACAGGGATGAGTGGGGCAGTGGTGTCGAAGCTCTTGAATGTGCCCTGCAGCTTGAGAAGAGCGTGAATCAGTCACTGCTGGACTTGCACAAGCTCTGCTCCACTCACAATGACCCACATGTGAGTATTAAACTCAAATTCAGTTTGGACAAGCCCTGATCTAGTTGCAAGCTCAAATGTCATGAAGACTTGCTGATTTCATCTCACTGTCTTCCAGCTGTGTGATTTCATCGAGACGCACTACCTTGATGAGCAGGTGAAGTCGATCAAAGAATTGGGTGACTGGGTGAGCAACCTGCGCCGCATGGGAGCTCCTCAGAACGGCATGGCAGAGTACCTGTTTGACAAGCACACTCTTGGCAAAGAGAGCAGCTAAATCCGTCCAGAAATTGTCGAGGGGGGGAAAAAAAATTGCTTCTGTATGTGGCAATTTGCATCTTGCTTCTATAAATTTCAAAATGTATTTTTGGCAATAAATTGGTCATTGTTTAACAGTTCTGACACTTTTAAATCTGTAGATGTAGTTGCTGTATTGTGTTGACAGACCAAAATAAATCCTACCCTCTGGGTTCTCATTTGCCTGGTTTTCATTTATTCAATGTGTTAAAAGTGAAGTCTTGTGTTTAAATTGAATGGACTGATCTTGCATTTGTATCACTGTTTTTCAAAGGTTCAAGAACATCTCCAAACTTGCTTAAAAATAAATTTTATATCTTGGGCTGAAGTTCAGACATTCAGGGGTCTGAGGGCTCAAAGTATTGAGGCATAATTACTATTTACTTCAGAACTTCAAATCTCAAGTATAGACCATGTGTCTCAAATGAGCAACTTGGTGCAAAAATAATGACCACCTGACAATGGTCAATGCTGAAGTTTGGGCAATTGCTTTAAAAGATCACCTTTTGCATGAAGCACATAGTTAAAGTTGAGCCAAACTGACAATGCCTGTTTCTCAGTTGCTGAACTTGAGGCAGCAAAAGTCAGCTCAGGTGGTTCATTAATTCAACTATTCTGTACAATTTTTATGGATGCAACTAAATTAATTGGATAAAACTGGCACATTCTTCAGATTTTTCATTTAGCCACTTAAGCCTTTTTGTACAATAAAAATGTAAAGCTTAAATTTTTAAGTGCATGACTTTGCAAAATGATCTGCAACTAAGTACTTGTGGAAAACGGTGTAGGATTAATCAAACTTCTGGGATTCATTGGATGGCAAAACCTGCTTAGGAATTTAAACCAGATGAAACTAAAACTAGGACACTTCTGGGTACATTTACTGTAAAGTGCATGGAGTCCATCTCTACTTACTAAATTGACTTCAAGCACTTTATGAATCTGTCTTCAGCCCTACAACATATCTAGAGCAAAGAGCGGCATGGACTAAGCTGATACAAGAACAATGCATTAATTTTCTCTATACCACTATATCCTGGCTTTAACATTAGTGCTGCTGGTTTAGTATTCAGGGATACACTTGATGTGACCTCATTCCTAACTAGGGAACTGTCAAATTGGAAGATTCAACATGATGGGTTTAGGTTTCAGATTAATCTTGTGTTCCCTGACTTTGTATTTTAGATTTTGTTTTGCCTTACCAAATTAGTGAGAGCTCTACCATCATGGCTGACAGCCCTAAGAGGTTCCCTTTTTAATCAAAGCTATCCTGTTTCCATGGAGCAATCACTGTTCTTGCAGATTAAATGTCATTCTTCACTCTGTCTTTTACAAATTTTAAGGCTAGTGCTGCTTTGGACCAGTTATAGTTGCCTGGTAATACAGAAACCTTAATAGCTACATTATATAAACATGTCTCTGCCTTCACTAGATCCTTCAAGTGTTTATTGCACTTAGCAAGTCGGTGTCCTTGTGTCTTAGTTTGAAGGTTGTAACATGACTCTTAAAATTAAGGGATTTTGGTTAAGTGTCTAATCATGTGGTTCAAGGTGACACTTTGCCTTTAGCAGCTTATTCAAAGAAGTCTTACTCAGATGTTTCAAGTGACGCAAAGATGTTTACAGCTTCAGTTTCAAGTGAAAACACTATACTTTTTTGTGTGTGTGTAAAACCCAACATTCATTTCCAAACATTTAGTCCACAATGTTCTGCAAGTCTGGAGTCATCAGGGAATTTCCATGTCCTCCAAGAAAACTTAACAGGAAGTCCAAGTGAGATGTTTGAGGTTACCATACGTCATCAGACTTTGCTATTTTGCAAAGTGTGGTGCCCCTGCTTTCCTCTTGAATCTTAATCTGCGCCTTCTAGTGGTAACCCAACATTCTGGTATCATGGCTTTATAAACTGTTTATGTTATGATGCATTTTGTGGGTAACTTGTTACCTTGACACTAAGCACCTTATAAGAGCACATGGTAGCATAAAAATAATTGAAATACCAGGAGGTTTCGTATTATGTTTCTTGTGGCCTCCTAGAGGAAACCAAACTGGGTCTTTCAGCAGGATGATCCAAATCAACAAACATCAGACAAATTCAGCTCTCTGCCCTGGTCATTACATAACACGGTCATAAACCCTGAAGAAAATCTGCGGCGTTGTGGAGGAGGAGAAGAATCAGGACTGTGGACACTCGAGATTGTGCAAGAATGAACTCCTGAAGATTCCTTTCTTTGTATGCTCTAAACATGTGAAATGTTACACATTTTATAGATGATTCAAAAACAAAAAAAGCCTAAATTTCTTTACAGGTTTTTCCCCTTCTCCTGCTTATCAGTTGTATTGAGTTTAAATGTTGGATTTTCTTAAAATGTTTATAATATTATGCCACTGCAATATAATATAAATTCATTTAAGGGCTTTTTTTGTACAGCTTAACAGGAGGTTCTATAAATGTGCATTTTGAGGGGTAATGCATTGTATTTTAGCCATGTTCCTTTTAAAAAATGTTTTGCACTGGTCTTGTGTTATTATTTGATGACACTGGTAGACTTTTTTTAGAACCATATTTGCCTGATGATGATCAGTGACAGAAATGTTGCTTGATGAACTTCCCCAGGATGTTGAACAAGAGTGGGAGTTTTGCTTCTGTTTCCTAGAAACGATCCGTTTTCCGGGCTACACACTCATTTCAAGTTGCAGCCGGTGGAGAAGAACATTGTGTTCTGTTAGATTAAAATGTCAAGCTCCGATTCAAAACGCATTTACAAAAGAGCAGGCAGGTAGTGGAAGTTCCTCTTTATGAACACAGTCTAAACACGCCACTCTAAATGATTCAAACAAATGCAAAACAAAATCAGGAGAGTTAGGAACACAGTTTCTGAAATGAGAAGTGCCACAGAGGGCATTCAACAACGCTATCACCGTGTTGTCAAAGTGACTGAGGAATATGTAGATACGCATGGAGAGCTCCGACAGTTCATGCAGATCAGAGAGGCTCATGCTTCTTCCAGCTCCACCAGCACACCGTCACAGTCTTTGGGATGAAGGAACATGACCGGTTTCCCATGAGCGCCTATTTGAGGCTCTGCCGACAGGGTTCTGATGTTCTTTGACTTCAAGTCGGCCACCGCAGCAGTAATGTCGTCCACCTGCAGACGGGAGGAAAACTCTGTTAATCATTCATCTGCAGTTAGATTATCGTACACTTTACCCTACTGTACCACAAACTAAGACAACAACTGAGTCAGCTCTCTGAATCACTTCTACTTGACCACCGTGACAGTACACTTTTGTTGTAGTGAGAGTTAGGAAGTATGAACAGCTTCCAGAAATTTGAGTTTTAATTTAAGTTTCTGTGATGCTGACAACTCAGTCTAGCATTAATGTTGAGATCTGTTTACAGACATAAACCTTCAACCCTCAGCAAAATGTGCAGCAATCAAATTGTGTGGAGTGTGTGTTCTTTGTTTATAAGATACATGATGGAAATACTGAGCTAAGCAAAAAAATAAAAAAGAAAAAGAAAAGAAACACAACACTGTTAATTAGAGCTGTTTCTAACTCAGTATGAATCTACAATTATTTATAGATTGACCTGTTTTATCAGGGACTGTTTCCAGATTATTATTTCACACTTACAATTAACTGCAAGTCCTCCAATAAAATACACTAGCTAGAGTTCAGTTTAAATTAGAGCTATTGGAGTCCAGATTTCCAAAAGGAAAACTGAAATAGTCACAAAGCTGCAGCCCACATTAACCCAATCATTATGCGAATTCTCAATATCAGACTAACCATATTAAAATAGAAAGACTGGAATCCTTCACAGGGCTAACATTTTTAACCATGAAACCAAGGTAAAAAAAACAAAAAGGTTAGATCACAAAAACTAAACTATAAAGAAACATAGTTGACGGCACTCATGTCAGTAATCTTCCTTTTCAAATGAGAGTGGCAATGTATTTTGATTATATGGTTTTAGGCAACCTTGAGAAGAACTATGTTATGTGTGATAGATTGTTACAGCCAGTGGCCTTTTCTGTTTTCCTTTTTCTTTTTTTTGTAAGAGCCGGGTCATAACATAGATTATATGCCATGAGTTAGGCACCTGGAGGTGCACAACGGTGCAATTACCAGATTGTGGCCTTACTGCAATAAGGTGTGTGTAATAAAGAGAGAGAGAAAGAGAGAGAGAGAGAGACAGAGAGAGAGAGAGAGGGGGAGGGAGAAAGAGAGAAAGAACACAGTTGCTTGTGTTGATAATTCCTATGACCTGGGTGTACCTTATCTCTTGCTCAATGATCTATAAACATAGACACAGGTAACTGCAACCGGTAACTGCAACAAAATAAAGTCAATGACTTCTCAACATAGCACTTTAACACAAGAAAAAATCTCAATGCTCATTTAAAAAAAGCCATGTTTTTACACACACATGCACACACAAAAAAAAACAAGGAATTTGACCTCAGTTCCGCTTTTCTCTAAATGAGGACATAACTGTGTTCAACAGAGAGACAGCCTGGGGAGAAAAAAACAGTCTCTGTGGTGTCTGGTTTATGAAAATTGTTTTCTGTAGCTCTGACCTGAAGATAAAAACCTAAACAGTTTGTTTAGGTCAGAACCAAGATATTTTGGTTGTTTATTTTGGATATTTTGACCCTTGACCTGTACAAGTGCTGCATGAGAGAAGGTCAGTCCCGAAGATATAACACTTAGAAAATATTTTTAAACTTCCACCTGAAGTTCAATTTCTTAATACTTTGCTTCAAATGAGAGACACATTCTTTTAATTAGGTCATATCCAATACACTTGTTATTTGAGCTTTTTAAAAATGAGTTAAGGTTTTACATTTTGCAGAAATGTTCCATATTTTCTGTACACTTCTCTCATCTGGTCATAACAGCACACTGTGCAGTCGTTGTTCAACAGAACCATGGATGTGGGAATATGGAGGACAAACGAAGACATGTTAGGTCTGACATCTACCTACAGCAGATGAAATGTCCTACTTGAAGAAATAGGTAAAAAGGACCAGAAAAGATCTAACACAGTGTCTGAGAAGTGCATCCTCCTTCACAAACGCAAAGATTATACATAGTAACTCTTTGAGAGCCAACTTGTTATCTTACGAGTTTTTTATAGATCCAGTTAAAGAAATTGGAACGTATTCTGTCCTTCCAACAGGCTGCTGTAATAAAGTGCGTCTGCGATTAATCCTTTTTATGTCTGCATGGTTTATAGGTCTGTCTAAAAATCTGTTAAGCTACTGTTAAATACCACTTTAAAAGAGTATGAGAGCGTCTGGATGCCTGGCTTTGAAACATCAAATCAAGAAATGACTTGAGACTTTTGGACAAAACCGCTACAATAATAGTCACCTGCTTTGAAATGCGACTATGATCTGGATTATTAGTTTTGTAGATGTGAAAACAACTTTAAGTTTCAAACTAATAGTTTCAGCGCCATCAGTTTCGCACCTCAATACAAATGTGGTGCATCCCTCCTGACTTGTTTTTCTGTAAGAACCCAGAGATGGGGCTCTTCTCTCCGAGAGGATGGAGCAGCTCCAGCTTAGTGTTGCCCAGCTCCACAAACACTGTGTAGACCCCGTGCTCCGGCAGGGGGACCTTTTCGCTCACAGTGGCACCGAGTACATCTCGATACAGAGCCGTGGCTTTCTCCATGTCGGGCACGGCGATGGCTATGTGGTTCAGCTTCCCCAGTTTCCACAGCGATCCAGGAACACCCCGGCGGAGGGGGGCAGTTGTCGAATGTCCTCGCAGGATGGCAGCACGAGAACATCTGGAAAAGCCTGCCGCTGGACGAACAAGTTAATAAGATGAGAAACAACCTTGTCAAAATATTTTCCATCAAATTAGCTTCATAAATGGTCCATGGTTTGATAACGTGTCATTTTATTTTACTAGACAGTGTTCTAGATTTTTTTTTTTTTTAAAGTCAGAGTTTTGTGTTTTTAAATCAAAAGTAAAAACCTACCTGTTGGAAAACACTTAAAAGTTAATTTGAACAGCATCTTCCTTACAGACACCCAGCTTAATACATGTTTTCTGCCACATAATTTATTTGTTTTTGTTCACTTTATTTTATTACCCACTATTGTCTGATTTTGTATATTTAGTATTAAGTTTTGTATTGTAGTAATTTTACCGTGTCTTGTTATTTGCGTCTTAATTGTTTTAAACTAAATTACATTTAAAAGTCCTTCAAAAATAAAAAATAAACTGACAAGTTTGCCTCCCTTTTCATTCAGGGTTAAGAACTTTTCTATTTAGCTTCCTACAGATCTTCAGATAAGGGTAGACTTACGACACAGAATAAACGTATATTTTCGTGGATTTAAAACCCTTTTAAAAACAATAGTTACTGTAGTTTTAAATACTGTTTTGATACATCCCCATAGTATTTGGGGATGTATCAAATGCTATGATTTGGGGATTTTAGCATCCCCAAATCTAAAATAAACGTGGATTAATTTTTATTTCAACAAAACAATTTATTTAATGGTGTTTCTGTATATGATTGAACGAGGTGAATATGTTTCTCTGTCTATTCGTATAAAACTCAATAAGTTAATCCTGTGTGCCTACATTAAAATGCATCTGATCAAACTCAGACTTCATGAACAACAATGCAAACAAAGGCTTCAGTAAAACAAACTGCTAATGTAACTTGATCATTGTTCTGTCCAGCAACGTTAAAGTTCATCCTTGTTTTTACTGACGTCCAATGATAATAATGAATGTGTAAAGAATATCACATAGGAGTCCAGTAGTTGGCGTAAGACATTAGTCGACGTAAACAAACCTGCAACCTTCAGCACAGCGGACGCCATGTTAGTACCTCGGAACCAAGCTGCTGCGGCAGCGGAAGTGTTTCACTTAGAGCCTATTTACTTACGACACTCAGACGCTCACACATGTGAGTGAAACATGGCTAACCGAGAAATGAGGAGAGTGCTGGAGGACTGTGTTAAGATAATAAATGACAACACGGCACAGCCAGAGAACTTTCTGAGGCAAGTAGCTAATGCCGGAGAAAACAACTGCTGAATGTTTTTCATAATCAAAAAGCAAAGATTGACGTATCTAGCGCTAGGCTAAAGCTAAAGTAGTAGCATTCGTAGTAGCTGTAGCATTAGCAAGTAGTAGTGTAGATGTAAATTTAGTGTTATAATTGAAGTAAAATGATTAATTTGCTACAAGATAACATGCATAACTAAGTCTTAAGTGTATTTAGAAATGCAGTGGTCAGAGTTTTTTTTTTGCCGATACCGATTTGTAGTTTTCTATGTCTTTCTATGTAGTAGAAAGCATAAAGGGGAAATTAGCAGGTTCCTTGATAGGGGTAATATTCTTCAATTCAACAGAAATTGAGACCTTTCAAGACATTTATGCATGAAATCCTGTATCCCAAACCTGCTTCTGGTTATTATCTTACTGTAATATGTTAATCAGAGCCTATGTTGTCGTTGATTAATTAATTAGTTCTTAGTGTTAAAGAATTTAATGTATGAAAAAAGGTTTGTTTTGTATCTGACCTTCCTTACAGAGCTAAACTGAATATCTGACTGATTGATCTTTAATAAATTGACTGACAACTGAAACATGATCTCACAGCCATCTGTAATTTCATGAAAAAGACACACATATGTGGAGATAGAGACAGACACTCTTTCACAACGAGGTGAAAAAAAAATATATAGAAGAATGAAGATCTCTCCTATATTTCTATTTGGATATAGAAACACCTAAAAGAAAATGTTTAGCAGGATGATTCCTAAAGGTTTTTGATTTTTAGGTCATAAGCATAAGACAGAAACGATTTCAATGTCACAAAGACAAATATGCTGTTTGTCGAGCAGAAGTTATGATTTTGTCTTTAGAAATGAAACGCCAATACTGACATTTGTTAAATTTTTTAGGCTTATGTTGCACATTTGGTGTTAATTTCAGTCCAACAGTCTGTATCTTTGTATCTGTTTTAGCATATTACAGATGAATGTTCTGCGTTACACTTCAGTTTTCAAGTTTTTCCTATAATTTTTGCATCATAGATCATAAATCTACCATTGGTTTCTTTGGTATCATTTGTTGCTCAAATTGAAAAAAACAAAAACAAAACAAGTACAGTTAGAAATTCCTCATTGAACCGTATTTCTAGATATGCCAGATTAAACAGTTGTTTTCACCTCTTCAGCCTTCAAGATGGACCTGCAGCAGAATTTACTTCCCTCACCAAGACCCTCTATGACCTCCAAAAATCTGTGGAGCCTGCAGGTTGTAAAGGAAGCCCTCTGCCTCAGCTGGTGGTGGACAACTTTGATGAGGAGCAGATTTGGCAGGAACTGGAGATACAGAATAATGCTGTGATGAAACATTTTAAAAATGCCGTAGATGAGACTTTAATTAAGACTTTGCTGAAAGAGGACACAGAGGAGGAAGACGAGAATGAAGAGGAGGCTGAAGGAGAGACAGATGATGAAAATGACACTGAACAACCTTCCAAACTCCGAAATAAAAAGGCAGCGGAGGCACAAAGTGACTCTGAGGAAGACTCTGATATAGATTTTGACGTGGACGCTCTTGAGAAACGAGAGAAGCAGAAGAAGCAAGGTGTGAGGAATGACTCCAGGACAAAAGTTGTTCCCTCTGAGGTTGATGATAGGTTCTTCAAACTGTCAGAGATGGAGTCGTTTCTTGATGAGATGGACAAACGTGAGGGAAAGGAAGACGAGGGCGAAGATGATATTGACTATTTTCAGGACGTTCCCTCTGATGAAGACGATGATTTGGACTTGGATGAGATTATGTCCTCCAAAGAAAAGAAGAAAAACATGGTATGCACGTCACATTTCTGCTTTCCACGATAACACAGAAGACAAAAATGTAATAATTTTGTTTATATTAACAATATTAACAGGCAAAGAGCTCCAGGAATCTCAAGTACAAAGATTTCTTTGATGCCATGGACGGCGGACCAGCTAAAATAAATGAGCAGTCAGATGATGATGACGATGATGATGAGATGGAGGACATCCAGGATGAAGGAGAAGAAGAGGATTTTGATGAGGAAGAGGAGGACGATAATGAGTAAGTGTGATCAGTTACTTTTTTTTTATTCATATGTCAGAGAAGCACTTCAGTTTGATGGCAGCATGTCTGTGCTTTCTGGTAGCGGTGACGGAGGAAGTCCAAGTAAAGCCTCTCGAAAGAAGGTGACCTTTGACCTGTCTGGGGAGGAGGACAGCGAGGGGGAGGACATGGAGGAGACATTTGGAGGAAAAACTTCAAGCTCGGAAAAGTCCGAAGTAAAGTCTTCATATGAGAAGCGACAGGAGAAGGTAACAAAGCTTCAAATGCTGCTGATTTGATTTATAACCGATTCTGAAATCTACTTCTGATAGTACAGAGTTGAATTTCTAAAATGAAGCAAAACAAAAACGTTACTATGAAAACATTGAGTTAAGAATATAAATAAGTTTTTCTATGGTCTCAAATTATTATTATTTGATGTTTTTTTTGTTTTTTTTTGATAATTCCTCCGGCAGAAAATCTCGACAAAAGAGTTTTTCTCAAGAATATGTGAAAGAAGGTTCCCTGCAGTTCACTTTTAGTTACCGCTGGTCTCCCATCTTGCAGATGTCTCAGAAGATCCAGGAGCTGGAGAACGCAGCTCTGGCAGAGAAGGCGTGGCAGCTGTCCGGAGAGGTGACGGCGCAGACCCGTCCGGAGAACAGCATGCTGGAGGAGGACGTGGAGTTTGAACAGGCATCAAGATTGGGTGAGCCTTTATTCTCGTGCTTTTCGATTGATCAGCTGTCGTTTGACGTAGCAGTCTATTTAGCAAGCCTGTCAGGTAAACCAAATAACCCAGTTTCGTTCTTTAGCCCCTGCTATTACTGAGGAGACCACCCTGCAGCTTGAAGACATCATCAAACAGAGAATAAAAGACCAGGTCAGACATGGAGACTTTTATTTAACCTGATTTTTTATTATTATTATTAATGTTTCTTTGAATCAGTGCCTTCATCTTGTGTTCACACAAGGCATTTGATGATGTGGAGCGTAAAGAGAAGCCTAAGGAGGAGGTGTTTGAATACAAAAAGAGACTGACTCTGGACCATGAGAAGAGCAAGCAGAGTCTAGCACAAATCTATGAGCAAGAATACATCAAACAGATTCAGGTTTGACTTTACACTTGTTCTCCATCACATACAATCCGCAGAGCCTCCGTTTTATTATCCTCTTATTTCAGAATAAGACAGAGGAAGAGGAGAACCCAGCTCATGTAGAAATTCAAAAACTTATGGACACGCTCTTCCTAAAGCTGGACGCTCTTTCCAACTTCCACTTCACACCAAAACCAGTGAGTTATTTTCTGATATCAGTTACTAAAAGGTACAAAAAAAGGCAAAATGAATAAAATGTCATTTTGAAATAAATTTCATTCAATAATAAAAAAAAAGAAAGGAAATAGCTAAATGAGGATGAGACATGCTGTACGATAAATGTAAAGGATAGCAGGATAGTGATGATGAACTCATCCATCCATGTTTACTGTCTTGAACAGCCTGTTCCAGAGGTCAAGGTGGTGTCGAACCTCCCGTCCATCACTATGGAGGAGGTGGCTCCGGTCAGCACTAGTGATGCCACTCTGCTCGCACCAGAAGAAGTCAAGGTTTGCCAGCTTCAATCTAATTACAAGTATCTATGGTGGTGATACCAGTTTTTCAGTTACACAACAGCTTATAAGCACTTTCTGCTTATTAAAGGAGAAGAACAAGGCCGGAGACTTACTGGGTGATACTGAGAAGACGTCGACTGACAAGAAGCGCGAGAGACGGCACAAGAAGAAAGTGAAGCGTCTGAAGATTCAGGAGAAGGAGAAGAGACAAAAGCTTAAGGAAGCTAGCAGGACCGGGGGAAATAAAAAGCCTTCGAAGGCTGAAGTCACTGAAAACCTGAAGAAACTCACAAAGGGAGGCAAAGCCGTAATACTAAAGGTTGAGCACTTTATTGGATTATACACAAACCAAATTCTCATAGTTTCTGACTTACAATGTGAACAGTATTGCCAAATATTTTCATAACACATTTGACTTTTTATACTTTATAGCTGTGTATTATTTGTTTACAGACAAAGCACTAGTCACGGACAGGTTGCATCCTTTATCAGCACATTTTTAACCTGCACATCACAATTTGAGTATCTATTTTTAGCATTTGCACATTTAGCTGATTCATCTTTCGTTTATGCAAGTTGAGCCACACCTTCTGGATGCCAACACAAACACTTCATTGCCCCTTAAATAGCTCAGTGTGTTTCTGAAGTGACGCATCTAATACCGTTTCCTTTGCTTTCAGGATGAAGGAAAGGACAAGGCTCTGCGGTCTTCTCAAGCTTTCTTCTCTCAGCTTCAGGATCAGGTCAAAAGTCAGATCAAAAGTACAAAGGAACAGTCTTCAAAGAAGAAGAAACAAAAGGAGGTTTCTGTCAGCAAACTCAAGCTGTAATGACTCTTCTGGTTTATTTTTGATGATCACCTTTTCATTGTACAGATTCTTTTATGAAACAACTGCAATACATTAAGTCTGAAAGTGTGAATAAATTGTTTCTGTTTTTATTCAAATGTTTGTGTTTATTCACATAAAGCACTTTATTTTACTATCTACAATGGTTATTGTGCTGCAGTAAGAATCAATAGGGGCCTTAGCTTGGATTATGAGTCTGCCTGCAGCAGATTTTGTTTTTTACTTCCTCTCTTGATTTTTGCAGCTCAACAGTTGTACCACATTGAAGAACATAATCACTTTTTGCCATCAGGGGGTGATGTGAGCATAATGCCTGACAGAAACTGACATAAAAGCCAGATTTATGTGAAGAGATTATGAATTTTATTCATAATCTGATGTATAATGAGTCTTTGATGTCCAGCTTGAATTCCAGTGTAGTTCTCTATCATTTTTCTCATTTGTCTTTCTATAAGAAGAAAATGTTATGCTAACATCAAATCTAAGTTGGATTACCTAAATCAATATTAACACGATAAGCAAGACTGCAATAGTTTTGTTGATGAAAGTGACTTTTTAAGTGGTTAGCATCCTAATAAACAGCATTACAATTATATGAATATTGCTGTAGTTTCTAGTAATGTTTCAGACTCAGCGTGGGATTTATTTTTAAAAATCCAGCAGCGTATCTTAGGCTTTGTTATTCCTCTACAATTTGTTGCCTGCATTTGCCCCAACTTATTCCTTGACACATACACACACATCATACACCAATAAATTAAAGCAATTACAATTTTTGTTGGAAAGAAATTGTTCTTTTTAAATGTACCCAAGACAATTTTGTGTTGTACAATGATTGGTAAACATATGGCTGAAATATATATTAAACTATATAGTGTAAAGTAACCAAATAGAGAAAATGTTTACATTTGATTGTTAATACAACTGTACTTTACTATTAGATTTACTCCATAAGTGTTGACTGACAGTAAACGCTCATGCTCAGGAATAGAAAAAGTGATGTCATTTTTCCTCAATAGAATGACGTGTGAGATGCAAAATGATGATTAGGATAAGAAGATTAACATCTCGGATAGCTGAAACTTTCTTTTTATAAGGAATCACTGAATCATGAATAATGGTTCACTTTGAAACATTTAATAAAACTTAAAGGATTTTTCAATGTTTTTAAAGTATTTTTCCAAAGTCCTTTACAAAAATGGCCAGTTGAAATGCAATTTAAAAGTAGATTTTTTCCATTCTGATGACTAAGAAACCCATTTGATATATACCAAGTATGTAAAAATGCCACATTTTAAAAAAGATAACGCGAGAGGAGTGTAGTTATTAAATGTCACTCTGGCCTGCCATACCTCGTCTCCGCCTCTTTGGTAAAATCCCCATGACGTAAACGCAAACCATTACGGAAGTAAACTAGGCGACGAAACAGGGACAGAAACCCTTATTAGTTGCGTGTCTTGGCTTGCCTAACAGTTACAGACTTTCAGGTAAGTCTTTTTTCGTTTTTTGTAGGATAAATGTTATATGTGTAAAATAAAATTCTTTAACGTATTTGAGTGTATTAGCGTCTGTTTGTTTTTGTTTTGAAAGCGTTTAGCAAGAGCTAGTAGTTGGAAGCTAACCAACGCATAGAAACTGAGCTTTAACAAACTGAACTCTGGGAAACAATCAGGCTTGAGTTAACCTTAAACTGCTACAACATTGTGGTAAAATATGTGGATATACAAATAAAACAAATATAATTTGTCAACTCTGAAAGTATCGCAATTTCTTATTGTTAGCTTACGTTAAGCTAAAGCTAACTGACTTTAGCATAATCAACGAATAGTTTCAGTTGTCAGCGTGATTTCAGTGTCTAATTTACTTTGTGTTTACATGTGTTTATTGTTGTTTGGGGCTGAACAACACGGTCAGTTTGCTCGCCACGGTCAGTTTGCTCGCCCTCACATGATGAGGTGAGTCACTGCATCGGATGTTTCCGTATGGTTTCTGATCACACTATACTCTGTCCACAGATACACTGTCGTCATGTTGGGAGGAGGCTTCAAAGGAGAAAGGCTAAGAGTTAACCTGCGGCTGGTCATAAACCGACTTAAACTCCTAGAGAAGAAGAAAAGTGAGTGCATTGAAGTTGACAAATAAGTTTGATTCATTTTCTCTTGTTGCTGCCATTAGTGACAGTTTTTAACTTGACCAATCTTCACAAATTTCAAATGAAGCTGAGCTCGCCCAAAAGGCAAGGAAGGAGATTGCAGATTACCTGTCCTCTGGCAAGGATGAGCGGGCCCGGATTCGTGTTGAACACATCATCAGAGAGGACTACCTGGTTGAAGCCATGGAGATCCTTGAGCTGTACTGTGACTTGTTGCTCACTCGTTTCGGCCTCATCCAGTCCATGAAGTGAGTACTGAAACAAACTGGTGTGTGCTTTATAAGCTGTCACAATGCTCATCTACTTCTTTTGTGGCTGCCAGGGAGCTGGATCCAGGCTTGCAAGAGGCAGTGTCCACTCTCATCTGGGCAGCGCCTCGCCTCCAGTCAGAGGTGTCTGAGCTGAAGATTGTAAGTGCTTTTTCAATTAAAAGAAAAAAAAATATATTCCACTAAGTATTTTTAGTTATATTACAAATGTCTGTACATTTAGGACAAAATTAAATCAAAGTAAAATTCCTTTTGATTAAGTTTAATTCTGATGTAACAAATAACTGTTTCAGTGAGCAGTTTTATTTCTATCATGTCAGCTGTGTCTCTTAATGGTTCCTTCAGGTTTCTGAACAACTATGTGCAAAATACAGCAAGGAATATGGCAAGCTGTGCAGAACAAACCAGATTGGCACTGTCAACGACAGGGTAGGCCATATTTTTCTGGTATTTTGTGTCGTCTTTTTGAATAATACATGTACCATTTGTCGAATAACCATCTGATATGATTACAGCTGATGCACAAACTGAGCGTGGAGGCTCCTCCCAAGATTCTAGTGGAGCGCTATCTGATAGAGATAGCTAAGAACTACAATGTGCCATATGAGCCTGACGCTATGGTCCGGGTATGTTGTTATTTTCTTTTGAATACATTCCCTTTGACTATGTATGAAGGATGATGTAATGAGTTTTGCTTATTTACTCAAACTGTTTCTGGATAGCCTGAAGTGTGTACTGGAGAGGAGGCAGATCTAATTGATGTGGATACAGACAGGAAGAATGGAGGTGGAGGCAGTGGAGGCGGTTTTTCTGCTCCTCCTGCTACAGCTATGCCCATGCCCATGCCCATGCCCATGCCTATGCCTATGCCAACAGCTTTTAACTACCCACCTCCAAAAGGAGCGGTAAGAAATGTTAAAATACTCTTTTAACCTCTTACTGTGAGTTTAACAGTCCTAAGCATTCTTCAAAAGTATAAAATAGACTTCCAGTCATTTTCAGGTCCACAAAAGTATGGAAAAAAATAAATGGGGTATGGGAAACTATTTGGATTTCAAGACTATTAGCCCATGTTTCATATTTTGAAAAAAATAAAAATAAATTGACTTGCTTTCTAAAAATGATTAGCAGATGTATTTTAAGACTGAAATCGATGTCTGTTTTTGGTCCATCCACTTCAAGCCGGGATTAAAAGTTTTTAGTTTTTTATGTATTGAGTTTGGACACTTTTTTTGTTTTGGGGGAATTTTTGGAACATGCAGAAAAATCTAATAAACATTTACAATACCTTTTTTGAAGTTTTATTTCTTAGAGGACCCACAATTTACCAAGAAAGTACTAATTTACTTAGATTTTAGTTTCGCACTGACTCTGAATTTCTAACATAAACACTAAAACAAGCTAAATATTCTTCCAAAACAGTTGGGACTTGAGTTCCCTGCCACTTTCTCTGTTAATAACTGATATTAAACACACATAAAGTTTAGTGTCATCTCAGTCGGTTCAAAATGATATTCTGCTTACAAAGTGAGAGTAATATGAAATAAAATGTGATCATCAGAGCTCAGTTGTTTTCATTGATTATATTGCACTTTATACAATATAACAAAATCCAAGTCTGCCTGGACATACAGAATTATTTAAAGATCTCCTCTTTGTTAGTAAAGTCATTTAATCTGTATGTATTTGGACAATAGTTTCAAACACAGCAGAATATTCTTGTGTGTGATGATATGGATGATGGTTACCCAACGTTTTCCTGACTATTTGCCATTTTCTGCAGGAACCTTTTAACCCCTCGGTTGGAACCTACAACAGCTTCCCAGTAGCAGGAGGGCAGCCCCCTCAGCTGCCTTCTTCTCCCCCCACATACGAGTCCGTAAGTGACTGAGCCCTTCACGTCAGTGCCTCCCCACCCCCATCCCCACAGATGGACAGACGCACAGGGCAGGGAAGCACTCAGGGAAGGACTGTTTATTCAGCATGCTTGTAGTTTTACCTACATTCCTGGTTCGTCTACATTTATAAATGTAGAGTGAAGTCCATATCTTACTGGAGACTGGCTTAGCCCTCGGCCTTTTTAAGCATGCACTGAGTATATTTAACTAACAATTATGTACTGAAAATGGGATTGGAGTGCAGATTCAATTTGCAGTACTGTTGTTTTTTCAATTGTCTGTTGCTGATTTGCACATAAAAGGTTCAAAGCTCATTTTAATTGTGATATTTGCTTTTTAAATCAGCAACTTTTTTTAATAAACGCGCTGCTGAATTAAAAGTAAAATGGATGAATAGTTTTAATAATAAAAACAGATAGGACCTATACATCTACTAACTGACTAAGCAGCTCTTTAGGATGTGTCACATTATCTAAGTCTATAAAAATGCATCCTTTCAGCAAATACAATGAGGGTTAAAAGCAATAAGCATAGACAAGATCAGACAGACCTAAAGAAATATAAGACATAGAGACCAGAGTCCATCTGATCTGAGGAACGATTTAAATCTGATGAGTTTGAGTGTTATAGCTGCCACAAAGTTTAACTGTAAGAGTGACTTGGCATTCGGCAGTGACCTGGTCAGTCACTTGATCTCCACCAGATGGTGCCTGATTGTGTTTCATCCGAACACAAACTGAGCAGAAAAAGAACAATAGCTTCAGTAAAGACCTGGCAACACATCTCGTAGATTTTTAGGGGATTCCAGACTTCAGAACAAGACTTCAGCCATGTTAATTCAAAAATTAAGTCTGCACCTCAATTGCTTTTCAGTTGTTGTGTATAAAAAACAATTTTGAGCCATCACTTTGGATTTATTTCCCACAGCCTGTTTGTTTTTTGTGAATAGCTTCTGCTTTGACTAACATGAGATGGTGAGTTGCTCTGAGCGTGCCTGAGTCTGATTGATTTATCGATCAGAGAAGTTTCGCTGCCTCCCTCCTAACATCTGCTTTGAAGGGTGATGGCTCTTAAATAATTTGTGCACCAGAATATTTTCTGTTTATTCTCCTATTCTGTCTTTGTGAGGTCTAATGAATAGTTTTTCTACAGTAGAAAGGTGACAATACGATTTGTGACGCATTTTTGTCTGCGTTTTAGATCGATGACTTCAATGACAAAGGTTCTGTTCCTTCTCAGGCTCTAGGTGAGTTCCACCTGAAACATATGCAGTTTTGTTTATGATACATAATTCCAGTTGTGGTGTTCTTCTCCCCCACGGTTTTTGTGAAGTTCACTCCCGATGTCTTTTGGCCGGTTATAGTAGAAAAAAATAAACTGTTCGTACTTCCCTTCAGGTCCTACTCCTGCACCTCGTCACTCGTTTGACCACAACAACCTACCAGAACTTCCCTCCGTTCCCGACACGCTCCCCACCTCCTCCCTGGGTGGACCCACCACCAACTCGGACGACATCGACTTTGACGATTTGACGCGGCGGTTCGAGGAGCTGAAAAAGAAGACCTAATCTGTGACACAGCTGGTCTGCGTACCTTATCTTACAGGCCTGTGTCGTTACCTACACAAGCCAGAACAGGAAATGGGGAAACATTTAGGGTTTTGAATCAGATTTGGGTAGTTCTCCTCCCCACTTCCACCCATATAAAGTAATTTTACATAGATTTTAAATATACATATATTCTTACCTCATTTTCACAAATATGACCAACTTACTGAAGGTGTGGGTGCTCACCAACCAACCAACCAACCAACCAACCAACCAACCAACCAACCAACCAACCAACCAACCAACCAACCAACCAACCAACCAACCAACCAACCAACCCTGTCTGCTAGAAAATGTATTTTCTTTTTCGGAAGGGCCACATGATTTTTTTTTTTCCCCCCCAAGTAGCAACATTTATATATATTCAAAATTACAATCATGAGGCTGCCGAGACCTTTTCACTTGTTTTCATTTAAGGTCATGCTGCCTTTTTACTGTTTCCAAATAAACCTGAGTGAATCATCTATTTAATCAAATCAAGATTTTATTTGCTTTTCCTACGGTTTGGGGTTTGACTAATAAATACAGCCTGTGCGTTGGCTCTAATTGGTGCATGTTGATGCCGCTGTAATCTTTTCCACTGTGTTTATTCGTCATGGCCTCAGAGCAGTCAGACAAGCCCGACTGGTTTCCCCACTGGGATAGGAAGCGGCCATTGGCACTTAATGAAGTCAGCATATCTTCTCACAGCAGTTTCAGAAAACAATCGGACACGGAAGCCATATCTCCTGTTCTGTCCAGTCCATGTAGTCGTAACACTGTGGAACTGAGGATTTTGAAGTGACACCATTCACTGAGCTACTTCAATGACAGGAAGAAGGTGTGTGTGTGTGTGTGAGGCCTTGGGGAAAAGCGAGCAGTGAAATCTCAAAACCTATGTGGTAGTTGATCAGGCTTTGTTGTAAAAGTACAAAAAAAGTGTATGAAACCATTTATATAGAACATCTACAGTAATATAGACGATTATTTGCGCAAGTGATTTACAGATGAACCAAAAGATGTTTGGCAGCAGGGCTTTGTTCATTATTTGAAGAAACTGTTTTATAATTACTGCCTCTGAAAAATACTTCTCCCCCCTCCTTTTGAATGTCTGTTTTACCAAACTCTTATACTGTAACATAACTGAATGACATAATTTACAAGCACTCCTTTTAGATGCAACGCATATGATTGGATCTTGTGTTTTGACTCCAGAAGTGATCATTTTATCCTGTTTTCTGCGAACATGTGCATGGGTCTTATACTGTATGTCCACCGCTGCATTTGCCTTAGCTGTCGTCTCTCATCCGAGGCCTTGCCAGTCTGTGGAAGGATTAAGCACTTGTCATCCATCAAGACTGGAGTCATGTTACCAGTTTGTTGTTATGTGACAAATTCTTTCTCTTCAATTATTTGGTAAACTTATGCTTTGGATAAGTAACAGCCTGCTTTTCGATAGGGAAAAGAGTTCTTGTGAAAAAAGAAAAAAAAGGAGGGTTTTATTTTTGTGCAGACATGACGTATTGCTGTAACCTTACCACACCCAGCACTGCCTGCATGGCAAATGGACAGCGGCCTTGTGAACAGTGATTCAGCAGTTTCTGGAAACACAAGGAGTGGCTTTCAGTCTGGATTGCAAACAATGTTTATTCTGTTCAAAATATTTTGTAGGATGTAAAGCGAGATTGACACTACAGAGCTGTGACCTGCTCCCTATTTTTTTCTATGTTAGACTTTTCTATCATTCTGTTTCTTTAACACAAAATGTGTCAGGTTGAAAGAGATTTGTTTTTTCACAATGTACGCTAACATAAAAAATTAATAAATGACTGTTTGGAACTGGAGCAAATTTTGATTTCCTAACATTTTTTTTGTCCTGTTTTAAATCACTGTAGTAAGTATTGGTGCCCACTAGGGGTCAGTGGCGCGTTTTACAACAATTCAGAAATGTTGCAGTCCTGAAGTCATACATCATCAGGTACGTTTCAACAAGTTTTACGATTAACAAATAATTCATTTATTTTAGTAATTCACTTAAAAAGTGAGACCTCCGGACAAATTGATTGTCCAGGGTGAATTAGTGTTTATCTCTGTTTATTTAAGTAATGAAAATCCCAAACTAATTTTCTCGGAAAATTTAAGTTTTCAAAAGAAAGTATTTTCAATATGGCATGGTTATGATATGGTCTACATAATGCAAAGCTGATGACTATCTTAAGATGGGCAAATCACAAGAGGTCGCTGCTGAAGAAGATGGCTATTCACGTGGCACTATTCCTAGCATAATGCGAAGGTTAAGTGGAAGGAAAAGGTGCACAAGGCAAGGGGATGACCTTTTGCCTTGAGAGAATTGTGAATGTATTCCATTCAGGAGTTGGGAGGTGATTCACATGATGTGAACTGCAGCTGAAGTCGGGGCTTCATGAGGCACTGTACACATGACCAGCAAACTGGATTGATCCAAACCTCCTGTTAAATGGAAGCTAAGAGTTAGCAATCCAGTGGTTGCCACCCGTCCCGTAAAATACGGAATCATCCCGTATTTGGCTGTTAAATGT
>NW_006799999.1:306544-318595 GCF_000485575.1 Poecilia formosa
TAGTAAACACCTGTGATGAATAGAGCATGCAAAATCTATTTCTGTCTGGTTTCTAACCAGTAACCTTTTGCGTGTAAAGCCAACATGATAACCACTACACTACAGAAACTCATGCTCTTTCCACTGTTCCTGGTAGATGATCCACATTTTGTTAGAGACTAATGTCAACAATGGGCATGGAACAATGTCAAATACTTATACCACAGATCCTCTCAGGGAGCATAGTAACTTGGTGAACAAACTGTCAGACTTATAATTGTGCCCAATTTCACATTACAGTCCATAAACTAAGCCTGGGATCAAAAAAATGTATTAAAGATGTCATTAGCAGAGACAAATGGTTCTACAGAGAATTGGTTAAATGGCTAAAAAATAAAATCAATACTTACAAATAAAAGATGGTTCAAAGATAAAATTAAGACATTAAATAAAAAATATCTCTGAAATACAATCACTTGAAAATTAAAAATGGTTCAAACATAATATCAGCACTTCAAAATACAAAATCTCTGGAAAATAAAATATTATGTGTTGTTTTGAAAAACATTAGAATATAAGCACTTTTATCAAATCTCTATTGTGGTAAGATCATTTAAGTTCTTCTTAAATCCATGGAAACTCAACAGTTTGTAAGGTAGGTGAGTTAGCTCAGTAGGTTAGAGCGCCATGCTGGTAATGCTGAGGGTTCATATGGGGTTCAAACCCCATATGGGGCAATTCATGTGTAAGGTCTTTCAGACAATCAACACTTCAAAATAAATAAGGGTTCAAAAATACAATCAACACTTCAAAATAAATAAGGTTTCAATAATAACATCAACACTTTACAATTAAAGAAATGGTTCAAAAATAAAATCAACACTTTACAATTAAAAAAATGGTTCAAAAATAAAATCAACAGTTCAAAATGTATAATGGTAACTGTTTCTGTCTGTTCAGTCCATAAACTAAGCCTGGGATCAAAAAATGTATTGAAGATGTCATTAGCAGAGACAAATGGTTCTACAGAGGTTTGGCTAAAAAATAAAATCAATACTTACAAATAAAAAATTGTTAGGAAGCGCATTACAAACCTTTGGTTGAAATGACGTGTTAAATTCAAGTCTCCATTACAGACCAGAGAAAACTAAAGAGAATGCAACGTTGTGTTAATCCATTTGATGAGCCGGCAGTTTATCTTGAGGAAATACATGACGATGCAAAAGTTAATTAGACTGTAACATGCGCAGTCCGCAGCTCAACCACTGCGGACGCTGCTAAGACTTAGAAACCGCTGGGAGAAACTCATCCAGCGGATTTAACAAATGGAGCCTTCTTGGTGCAAGTTACCCAGGAGAGCGGAGTTCTGGAGGAGCTGCAGATTTAACATCTGTCCGTTTCGGAGAAGCGAAACCACGCAAAATAAATAAATAAATAATCAATCCTGGTAAAAGCGCACACCGGACCGCACAGGGTAAAACACAGAGTTCAGTTGATCTGTTTGGATCAGACAGATCCAACTGACTGATGAATTAGCGCAGATTTTTCTGCAGACGGGAACCAGGAGGAAGTGCGTTCAAACCCCAGCGGGTGAAGTGATGCTAATTTAAGTGAAGTCGCTTAATTTAATTTATTAAAAGTTATTGGGGTGGTTTTTGTCACTACGAGAAAAATGTAGATGCATTTATCTGCTTAATTTGTGATGGGATCTGGATTCACGGTGAATATTAACTAAACCGCATAAAATGCGACTAAATAGTCGATGTTAATATGATTGTAATTTCACAGATAAAATAGTACAAGACCGATTTTTTTTTTTTATGTTGTCGGTCAAGATAACGTCTAGCGCGACCTGCCGCCCTGACATCAACTCACACACATCTTTATTCACAGTCTTACTTGTAAATCGACATTTCTTTTCTTGGATGTCTTCTTTTGATGTTAGCTTGTCGATGTCTCAGTTTTATTCGCTGGGAAAATCAGTAGGCAGCTTGAGGCGACTCTGCTGCTCTCTAGTGGCGAGAAGCCATAATGTTAGCTGGTAACAATCGGAATGCATTGTGGGAGATGTAGTTTGTAGTCTATTCGTGCTCAAAACCTATTGTAAGTCAATGTCGGCCTATAAAATGCTGCGGGGGCCACATAAAATGACATGGCGGGCCACATGTGGCCCGCGGGCCTTGAGTTTGACACATGCGATCTACATTTTATAATTGCTTTAATTCTTCTATTGTCTTCTTGCATTTGAGATACAACCTGTCTGTTTAGTTAGCATAAAAGATGGATGATCCTCAAAACATTTGGAAGAAATTGCTTTATTTAAATTCACACATCTAATACCAATAAATAAAAAGGAAGAACAAGAACTTCGTGATTGGTGTAAAATCCCCAAATATCTAGCACAAAAAATAAAATGTCTCCAGCAGAAACACGTGTTCAGAAAACCAAAAGTAAAGACTCAAATTTAGTTAGTCCCACACATAAAACATTCAAGAGGAAGGAAACACTGAATCCTAGAACCCACAGATAATAAAAAAGTGCAACATCCCCCTTTCAGCATGTCTTACATGGACAGAAGTGCAATGGAAAATGCGATCAATTATCCATCAGTTCCCATATGTGCAATTACATAAGCAGACCCTCCCACTTGTCCACTGTGTATCTTCATTTATAGTCACTCTCTGTGATGCATGCTGACAGGAACAAGAGTCTCTGCGATCTAATCTTGCATTTTTTTTTATGTTACTTACTATTTTGTCCTACTCTTTCATCTTATAAAGCCGTATCATTTCCATACTAAACCCAAACAAATGTGTTTAAATTGAACGTTTGTTTCAACAAAAATTTAAAACAATTCAACAGTTCAAGTTGAAGTCATGTAATTAAGTAAACTAATGTGAAACTTTGTATTATGATTCTTTGAGCAAACAACTATTTTTATTGCTTACTAATTGTTTTATAGTATTGAAAATAGACATACATAGCTATCAACATAGCTGATATTTAATCAGTCATTTCATTGCCCATTTACTACGACTCCCCACTAAAGAAAGACTCTGTACATAGGAAAACATCAGGAAGTGTTATTAGATATTTATAGAGTAGCATGTGTTGAAGACAAGCAGGCGTGATGATGGTATTCATGCAGAGCAAAGCCTGTCTGGTTAGGTGTTGTATCCTCACAGGACATCTCTGCCGGTGTAGCGTCTGCATCTGTCCTGTTGCTCTGTGAAACAGAGAGGACACCAGCTCAGCTCTCATAACACTTCAGCCCTCTGAGGAACCAAGTGTGCACTGACAACACTTGAAGAGAGTTAATCTGACATGAATAGTGTTGCTCAGTTAAAGTTGTCCAACAATTTTATTGTATTTATTTTCAGTGTCATAGGCACATTTATGTAAGAGCTCCCTACAGTCAACCAGGAGTGAAATACCAAGGCATGAATAAATAATTTGTAAGTCAAATTGCATTAAGAAGGTATCTCAGGCTGGTTCAAAGCCAATTCTTCCATCACAAGATTTCTATTTCAGTGTTTAGTTATATAAAAGTCTTATATATTTCATGAAAACATCCTTTCTGGAGTGAAAAGCTAGACAAAAATATTTTGATGTGAGGGTTCCAAATTTAGAAAGGGCTAAGTGACTACGGCCCCACCTACTGGAGGAATCATGCTACTAACCCTTCACACTGGTTTAAAAATGAGGATAAGATGCAAACATAAAAAAAAGAAAGTATTTATAATGTTAAATTATATTTTGTTCTCTCATCTAGATCAAAATTGCTGGGGAAAAAATTGCACTCTATATCCAGAACTGAACTCTAATTTAACAAAGGTTTTTATCCTGAGCTGGATGAAAATTGACTGATTTGGCCTAACGTGAACTACTAATTCAGAAGAATGTAGATGGAACTGGATTCTTGTCTTTTATCTGCCTTAAGATCACATTTTGTTGTCAATTAGCAGCATACAATCCAAACTGTAATTAAACAAATTAGTTTAAACATATTTTGCTGCAACCAAACTACAAGAATCTCTCAGATAGTCACTGGGAGTTTTTAAAGGAGTTTTTTTTTATTCTATTTTAAGTTATCCACAAATATTTTGAGTCTAATCTGAACAGATGCTGTAAAGTTGGACTGTGTTGCTTTTCAGTCTGGAAAGCAACACATCTGGAGGCAGCACCTGGCCTCCAGATGTGGAAACACAGCTGGTGAGACTGAGCTAAAACTGTAAAGATGCTAAAAACATTTGCTTTGCTCATACCAGCAGCCGCTCTTACATGCCAGTCAAAATTTAATGAATGATTAATATCATCACTCTAAATAAATATTTTATTTTACATTAGCATATAAATACCGACATACTACAAAAAGTAAGAAAAACTGATTGCACACTGCAGTAAATAGTTTGTCTTCTTTCATGCGGGAAAGACAAACACTGAAAAACAGAGACTGCAGATCATGCAAGAAAACAACACTCACTGATGCTGACTCTTCAGCTCTATTCACTATATTTTTCTAAAAGCCAATCAAACGTATCAAGTCCTACCTTATATATGATTATCTTACCTAACAGCACCTGTGCTGCTTCTTCAGTCTCCTCCACAGCCACAGGTTTCAGCAGCAGTGCGAAGAACACAGCAACACCTATCACCTGGGAACAAAAGCATCGCAGTAAAATCTTCCAGAAACAATCCGTTCAACGAGAGATAATACAGGCAATCAGTTCCAGGCTGTATGTACCAAACAAGTGCAACATCTTGTAGTCATAGTTTCTGAATAAGACTGATTTTCTTTAAGGTACCCACCTTTAGAGGCTGCAGTATGAAGATGCTCTCAAAAAGGGACAGACCCAAAGACATGACCCACTTAATGGATTTCTCTTTGCCGTACTGGAAGCCATACAGCAGGGTGAAGTAAGTGGATATCCCACTGATGGAGAGCAACAGGAACCAGCCAATGAACACGCACCACCAGGGCAGCTTGACACCTGTCGGGGTCTTCTTCTTCTTCCTCACAGGGGCAGGACTGTTCAAGAAAAAGAAAATCGAATGAGAAAAAACATAGGAAAGAATGTGTAATTAGTGGTGTAAGTGGGCCAACCAGTTGGATAGGTGACTGCTGAAGACCATCTCAGCCTTGCGAACCAGCAGGTTGGTGGTGTTGAGAACACGCTGGTACTCTTCTAGACAGGAGAAGTTTTTTGCATCCAGTTTTTCCAGGTTCATGTGGAGGTGGCACAGACCGGCCAGGAGGAACTTGCTGCAGTAGACCCAGTGGTTGTCGCTCTCACTCTCACCTGTGGAGGATTTATATAAGGACCAGCTTGTAAAGAAAAGTCCTGAGGAACTGTAATTATAAACATAATATGGTTTATTCTAGCCGGTTAAGATTAGATGAAACATATTTGTTTTTCTGCACCTTTTTTGGTAAAGCAAAACAAACAAACAAAAAAAGTACTCTGCCACAGTTTTGTTTTTGTTCATTTTCTGTTGTTTAAAAATCTGGCCTAGTTTTTATTATTTAAAAGCAGATGTATTTCAGCATATCTCACATAAGCCATATTCTTACATTTTTTTGTGTCAAAAAACAAACAAAAAAAACAAAAACACCTTGCATGTGCTGGATAAAGATATGAAGCCGGTCCAAAGCTGGGACCAGGTCATAGGAGGCCTCCAGTTTGAGAACCTCTGGCATCTTGTTCCTCGGATTCATGCTCACCAGAGAAATCATCTTCTCAGTTTCCTGTGGTAAAATAAATTTAATATTTGCACTCGAGAGACTTTAGTCTGATCTTGACAAAACAAAACAAAACTCACATTCAGGACAGTAGGTATGGAGACAGCGGGAGGCTTGAAGATCTCATCAGGGTCGTCGTTTTTGGATTTTGAAACAATGCGAGGTCGGATGCTTCGGAAAATTGTTATGATGAGGATATTGATGGGAAACATGAGAAGACCGCTCTGCACGCCCACCATGATATCCTGCCAAGTCATCTGGAGGGATCCTGGAGCAAAAACATGAAGTATTTTAAAACATTTTTACAAAGAAGCTTTTTTACATGTACATTTTTACATAGCAACTTTCCTATACATTTCCTTGTGACCACATAAAGTCCCTAACAATCATTGTGTAGGCTGCATCGATCAATGAGTAGATGAGTCAAAAGTTTCTCCACCTTCATGAAGAATAGAAAACAGAAGTAGATGTGACTCTAAACTGAAGAAGACTGAAGAGCTGTGAAACCAACAGAGCATCCCATAAACCTGGATGTAGTTATGGACACAGAACAACATTTTAACAACCATGAAGTCAAATAATATGGCAGTCCTCAAATGAAGAGAACATGAAAAGTTCAAAAAGGGCGTCTTTCCTTTTATTTAATTTTTTGTGGAATATTGTGGTATTGCTGTAGCCCTATTTGTGCTGAAAATCTACATGGCTAAAATGCTACATGTTTAAGCAAAGATGTTGGAAATGCCATTGCAAACAATATGATTGTTGTGTCAGTGACCTTAGGTTCTAGTTTCAAATTAGTTTTCAAAAATTTCTTTTGCAGTATTTTTTCTAAGTGCATGAAGTTTTGCTCCTAAGATCATTAAGATGTTTAAGGTAAAAGCTATGCAGCCACCTATTGAAACAACCACAGCAGAGTTTGGATCCACAGGAATGTTCCAGAAAGCGATGTTGATGGCCATGGTGCACAGGAGCAGGCTCATGCAGCAGGAAACCCGCTGAGCTCGGGTGAAAGGACTGCGGGACGGGGGATCCACGATGGACACCCAGATGTGTTCATCCCTGAAACCAGTCGATGTTCGGCTCTGGAAAATATTCCTGACCAAAACAGAGAAGGATAAAAAAATAAAAACAGAACAGTTAAACCTAACTCCGTCAAAAGTTAGGGATTATATCTTCAGTGTGAACAACATATTCTTACCTGAAACTTGCGATTTCATTGCTTTTTGCAGAATTGAAGGTTTTCTTGGTCATTCCGTCTCCTTGGTCAGAGCTCAGCCAGCAGTTACAGAAGAAATGCCAAACATTTTTATTTTGAAGGTCCTGTATGGTCACTTTGCTGACATACCTTACATGTGAGGAAAAATATGAAAAGGAGTTTTAGGTAGAGACTAAAACAAATATTAGTAACAGTTGTTTCTTCATTTGTGTTTTAGTACAGATGAGACAGAAAGGTTTAATGTTCGAACGGCTCAGCCTCTGTTACCATGACGGGTGACCTCCTGAGTTGTCATGCTGCAGGCGAAGGTTTTTCAGTTCTCCCAGTGGGTAGGGTGTGGACAAAAGGAACATGTCAAAAGATCCTCTCTCAAACACCGGTTTTTCTGGATCGGTCAGGGTGTGTATGGTACTCTCTGCTTCTGTGCCAATCAGCTTCACTGTGACCTGCAGGACAGCAACGAGGACTGATGGAATAGCACTGGAATGACATATCAGTGTTCCGCATAATAGATCTTTTCATGCATGCAAGGAAAGGCTGTGCATATTCTGTCCAAGTGTGTTATCTAGTGCTCTAATTTATGCTGCAGTGTGTTGGAAAGGCAGTCTGAAGCACAAGGACATCAAGCAACTGGATAAGCTGGTGATAAAAGCTAACTCTGTGCTTGGTAATAGGGTAGAGTAATTATGGAGAGGGTGACAATAAAGAAAATAAATATTTACAAGTAAATAAGTAGTGCCCTGCTTAGCCAGAAAATAAAATATGTTAAGTGAAGAAGGGAAGTCTGTACTTGTGTTAATAATAAAATTAAATTCTAATTCTGTAAACTGAAATGTCTTACGTTAGCAGAAGTGCCGGCGCCTCTGCGATGTCCCGTCTGGATCCCGATCAGATAGTTGTAATGAGTTCCTGGGTGATTGTCCTCCAACAGAGTTATCTTCCTCTGACAGATATAGAATACATTACAGTGAATACAATTAGATTTGTAGAAAGAACAGAAATTATTCAACTAATAACATTCATGGTGAAAAAGGAGAAGCACAAATGTTAGATGTCTGACCTTAGAGCTCGCTCTGCGGTCAGCGTAGCAAGCCCACAGCAGTGTGACCAGGTAAAGACCATAGAAAGCACACAGCAGGGCCAAAACCACGTAATTCTCATTCACTGTGGCAAACAGCTCCGCTGTTCGAGACACGTCAACATAGTTTGGCATCACAAAGAAGGAGCTCCCAAAGAGAGTCAGGTGGTTACACAGACAGTGTGTCAGCTCCGGAGTGCTTTTCTCTCCCACCTGCATGACAGAAAAATACGCACCCCTGTTTAGTAGGCGGTGTATCCACTGCTAACCCAAAAATATAAGTGCACATGAAAGTCCAAAACAATGTGGGTACCCTGCAGCCTTTGTCGCTCCACTCCTCATTCTCAATGTGCCAGTAAAGGCACCTGGTAAGGTATGTGTTGATGTTCAGCGTCACTTCTGTTTCCAGCGTGAAATTCACAAGCCTGACTTCCACATACCAAGCCCCTGATGTGTTCCGTAGCATCTCAGGGGTAATCAACCAGCGATAGTCCTCTGAAGCCAAAACATATCAGTCTGTCATCAAATCTCAATCACAAAGAGCAAAGCCTAGTATAGGTGCTAGTGATGGTTACCTGAGTGGCTCAAAATGGTTGAGTTGTGGAAATATGTGGAGTTGGGAGGTGATTCATAAGACAAGAAAACAGCCAGGGTCACGTTGATGCTTGGTTCGACGTTAAATAATATGGTCATCTCGGTGTCAGAGACATTGATCTGAGACACCGACTTTGTGTCCTTAGTCAACACGACAGTGGAGCTGGTCAGAGCTGAATTATTGCGGCGGTCCAAAAAGATCTGAGGCAGAAAACATGTTTTCATGATAAGAACCATTAGGATGAAGTGTCTTATGTGTTTAACAAAAGGCTTCAAATACAAAATGATTTCACAAGAATAGTTTCATGTTTCAGAAGTATTGTGTTTTTGTAGATATGAAGGGAATCTCTGAAAATTTAAAGAAATAGTTTAAGTTTTATTTTATGGTGGATTCTGTTGAGGGAGCTATTGTCAATAGTTTGGCTGCTGCAGATAACTCTCTCAGTATCTTTACTTTGTTTAAAAATCTAATGTATTCTTTCCCCAAATCAGATTCCTATTATTTTAAAGTATCTCTAATCTCAAAAACCTCAGAGGATTTTCTGTAAACACGTTGTAAAGCTTTAAACCTCTGAGTTTGCTGGCAGGCAGTGATACTGGCCAAACCATTTGAAAAAGTGTAGCTTTGGGGAGATAACATTTGAAATACTTCTATCATTCTTCACGTAAATAATTGTGACTCTGTAATGCGCTTAGTTCTTGAGGTCAAAACATAAACATTGTTCTTTAATGACAAACTTTTTTTTCCACATTGGTTGTACCTCAACCATCTCTGAGAGATTTTCCAGCTTAATCTCAGATTTTCCATCACTGAGAATAAAGTTGCAAATATTTCCTGATATGTTTGCAGAGGGGTAGGGGTTGATTGAGAATGTAGCCATCTAAAAATGAGAGACAATCTCGGTTATAAATATTTTTTTTTAAATATTTTTAAAAACCCAATTTGTGACAGTAACTCACACAGACCTGTGCAATGACATTTTCGTACTTCCCAATGGTTGATTGCATTGCTGAGAATGAAGGGAGCTTGACGAACCCGCCGTCTTCCTGTGAACCCAGCACTGCATTGCCGAGCTCCTCAGGTTTGTACCTGATTGAAGGGAAATCAAATTTAGTCCAATTATATAAGACAAAAGTAAGAAAGTGGAGAAGAAACTTACGCGCTTGTTATGACACTTCCTAACGGGGTCCTGGTGACTCTTGGTGTATCATACACAAGCAACAGAGAAGCTGTTTTAATGAGCTCCAATACATTGTCAAAAAATTGCTGGTGAAAGGAGAAAGCAATACCATCTGACTTTAAAAGCCGAGAAAAAGGGTAACACAGTGTCCATGTGTTTAATGGTGACAGTAAACAAACTTACTTTATTTTGGTTGTAATCAAAATCACATTCTTGTACAGCCAGACGCAACATGGCATTGCTACACTTGATGATGGAGTCGATGGTAGCAGGATTATTTCTAGCAAACTTAACGTTCAGAATTTTTGTGCCTTTCAACAAATATTCAATAAATTTGTTCTGTGAAAAGGGGAAATGGACAAAGCTTAACACAACATAAGACAACAGGATATTGATTATGATGAAAGAAAAGATCTTACCCTGTTTTCAATAGAAGGTTCTCCTGCCATTGTTTCCATGTATGTCAGAGATTCTTCTGCCTTCTACCTCAGAAACATAGCATATTTTTTCATGTAATATGGAAATATTTGTACTTTTAACTCAAGAACTCAATTACTTTATTCATTTAATGTCACATTTGTGGCTTGCCTCACCGTTAGTAGACCAGTAATGTCGTTGACATTTTGTATCATTTGATCCAAATCACTGAGATCCCTTTTGGTCCCTGAAATAAAAATACCTTTATTTATTTATTTATTTATTTATTTATTTATTTACTAGCCAGATGTATAAACAACACACAAATACGCAGCCTACCACTATTTCCGTAAGATGAAATTTAAGTGATTAACTTACGAGGCCTAGCGGCATCACTGGAGGTTTTTGCATTCTAAAGAGAAAATACCAACAAAAGAAAAGGACATTAAAACTGGTCCCCATCGATTTTTACATTTAGAGTGAGATTTATATCTTACCTGTAAATCTGATGGAGACGTTGAAGCTTTAAAGAAAGAATTTACACATATTGGGATGTTAAGTACAGCACCGAAGCAAATAAAAAAAAATGTTGATAATTACATTCTACTTCTTTTTTAGACATGAAAGGAAAGAGATAAAAAGCAGATATAAAGAAAAGATTTGACTGGTAGCCTCCACATACTATGTGTGCAGAGAAATCCTCGTCTCTTGCTGCAGTCAGACGTTAGGAGCCGAGGAGGATTCAGCTTCATGTATGTGCAGAGTTCCTTTAAAGCTTCCCCTTTTTCTGTTTTTAACCTCTTAAGATCTGACAGAACAAACAATAGTCATAAATTTCTGGACGGACCCGAAGAACAAAACCTTTTACTCTATGCTTTTCACAAAATATAATTTGAATAAATGAATGAGATAATTATTTGGAACATTTAAACAACATATGTTAGCATAAAACAATTTAATCTTACTATGTCAGAAAGGAGAAGGAAGAGGCAAATTATTAAATCTAACTCTCATTAACTCATTAAGCTCATTAAAAGAGGGTCGGAGTTTTCCCCATGTGTAGATCTTCCACCAGAGGTAGAGGACAAGCAAAAGATTACCAGCTTGGTCTAAGAGTACTCTGAACTACCTGTTTAAAAAATAAAACAGTTCAGTTTAACAATATGCTCCTGGCAGATTTGGATTTAAAGTAATTGTTTAATCTGACCAACATATTTTGTCTGACTGGAAGTAATTTGTATGTTTTGGAGCGCTCCAGCCGGAGTCCCAACTTGAATGTGAGGGAACTATGGAGGCAATGGCAAAGAGGCCTTCCAACCTCAAAATTTACTAACACTATATTAATATTTTGACAGCAAACAAATAATTTCACAACCATATGTATGTCATCATTGTGCAACAAGTTAATTCTCTGCCTAATCTATCTGAAGAAATAGGATAAGAAAATAAGCACAAACAATTTCTTTATTTAATTTAGTTGAATATTTCACTTTGTTTTTATTGACTGTGGGTCTGATTTATGTTTGTGCTCGTATAAAATATGAATGAAAAAGACTCCTGGTTAAGCCAAAGTAAGTTTGAGCAACTTTTTCAAACTTATTTTGAAATCACAAATTTACATTTTCTTGCAGTAGCAAATATAAACAAACCAATTGGTTGTTGAAGAAATTGCAAGACATCTCCAAGCTGGTTATTCAGTTTGACTCATGGTCAAAACTGAATAAGACTGCAAATTAATAAAACCCTAAATTAATTAAATGTCCAGCATCCTTAATGGGGTATGGAAATTAATACTGAAAGGGTAAGTTTGTCAGACATTCCTACTGGGTAAAAAAAAAAAAAAAAA
>NW_006799999.1:319412-373073 GCF_000485575.1 Poecilia formosa
GGTTTGGTTGATCAACCAAACCAAACCAGGTTTGGTTGATCAACTCCGTAGATTGCTCAAATACAATTATGTATGCATGCAATTCTAATCTGAACGTCTTTCATTATTTTGCTTTTCAAACAGATTTATGTGTAGCTTAGATGAAATATAAAGTCATTTCTACTATGTTGCTTCATCAGCTTCTTTTTACTCAGATTGTTTTTCAGCAACTTCAGAATAATATGCCCTGTGTTTTGTTCAGTTTATAAAGAAGTTGGGTGCTTTTTCAATTATTTCTTTTAAGGACCTTTATCTTTAACAGGGGAAAAGTATTCAAAACTATTTAAATGAAGATGCTGTTGCAGCCTTGATGATAAGAATTCAAATGAAATCTTCAGATGCACCTCCCAAAAGAGAAGACAGCCACTTTACTGTGTCTATAATCTCTTAGGTTAGGTTTAATTTATTTTATATAATAAATTTTACATCTTTGTCTTCATTTGTGTTAAATTAATAATGACCATGTAGAGCTTGTGGAGCCACTAAACACTTGAGGTTAGATTAGGTGTATGTACTTTTACAACCTGGTAAGGACAAAATTACTTATTTTGACCATAGATGTAGTTCACACCATTTTTTTCTTGACAAAACTAACTGATCATGTGCAAACCAATTTGAAGAGGTTATTTTTCATAACTTTTTTTGTGAAGGCTAGACTAAACAAAAGATGTAAAGCAACATTTGTTTGCAATTGTAATAAGTTACAGAGAAGTGAAATAATTTGACTCACTTGGGGATGGATCCCTGTGATGTGCTTGGAACCCTTTTTCCACCCACCAGGTGAAGCTGCTGGTATTTTTCTCTCTGGTAGTGTTGCTCAGGAACATTTGGATTGGGCTATTCAGCACATTCAGCAGCTTCCCTCCTCTCTCCTTACAGCTGCTCCTTGCTTGGTACCAAGTTTTTGACTCCTCCACAAACTCCAAGCAGACATCTTGCCAAACAAACTCGCATGATGCTGTCAGGTCGCCGTCTGGGCAGGTCTCACACTTTTCGGTTAAAGACAGGTGTCCATAGGAGATCCACAGCAAGATAAAAGTTTGGAGTAACATGTCTATTGTGCTGCTGGCCCTGTGGCTGGACCTTCTACTGAGCTTGGTGCCTTCAGTCTTTCATATGAAAATGAGAAAACTTCCTCCAGGAAAAAAAAGCACTCTGCATATGTCCTTAGTACTTTAGGAAAATCAGTGCAGCCACTCAAACAAGATGCAAAGTGAAGGAGTTGCTTGATGTCACTCAAGTTGAGTCAAGTTTTCACTCCTTAAGCAGACCAATAAAATGTTCTGAACATAATTTATAATTTTAGCCAACATATGTTGTTTGTCAGTACGGTGTGTATGGCATTTATAACGCTTACGAATAATAATAATTTAAAAAAAAAAAAACGGTCTGTGTACTTTATGTAAATCTACTCCCTTTCTTGGTTGTATCAAAATTTTGGCCTTGTGACGTAAGTATCGCGAGAAGATGTGGAGGAAGCGTGAGAGTTTGTGTAACATGTAGGAAATAACAACACGGTGTCCTTTAATGCTGTAACGCAGCTTCCTCCATGGCGGGACGATTGAAGGTAAATTTGCACAATGTAGCAAAACGTGATTTTTCATCGAATTAGATGTTCCTGAACTACATGCCGTTCCGTGTCCCCGCTATGTTTCTTAGCTCTACAGCAGGAGCTAAACAATAAACACAGCCATTCATTTCTGTCGCTGACTATTAACAAGAGCACAAGTTACCCAAGTTTATTTTGCTGCTTTTATATAGCTATAATTTTGTTCAGCCTGGTGAAAATTAAAGGTAAGAGACGCTATTCGCCATGACTGAGAGAAAAACAAGATATGTCAACACACTCCTTTTATTCCGCACATTTCTTTTGCGCTTTTTCTTCCAGTACTCTTCATGGAAACCAGCACTTTTACCAGTCCTAAAATAATTGCTGAAGGTTTTTCTTCCACTTATCAAGACGTTTTTGAATAGTTTCCTATTTATTATTTATCATGAGGCACATTAAAGCAAAAGTACAAGCAAAACTTGACAATATAACCAGTGTGTTTTTTTTAAAGAGGCAGTAGTCCAACAGAAAAGACTCATTTGAGTGTTTTTTATTTGCTAAATCTAAATTATGCCTTCAGCTTGAAATATATATATATATATATATATATAACATTGTAAGAAGTCTTAATGAGTATTTCTCCAGGCTTTCTGTTGGCTCTTCTACAGTATCCTTTGGACTTTAAAACAAGTGATTAGAGATGCACCAATCAATCAACAGCCATTCCTCAGCTCATCTCTGACTGTTGATCAGTGAGTCAAACACTGAAACATCAAAATTCCCCCCCAATCCATTAAATGCATAAAAACTAAGAGCTACAAAATTTTTCTGCCCATAATCTGACCAAATCACATTTTTAATAAATAAATAAATAAATCAGGTCATGGTTGATGCAAGAACGTGAAAAAAAAACAAAAACGTACAACACATTTTCCTCTTCAGTTTGAGTTCATACAATAAGTCTGAATCATGAAATCAGGCCTCAAAGAAAACCGTAAATCAGTACAAGCAAAGTTCAAGCGTGATTGATGCATCTCTATCTCAATACATGACCATCTTCTGAATTTTAAAAAAATCTCTTATTTTTGTGTCGTCATCATTTAACTCTCACATGTGACCCAATGTTGTGTCTGAACCGAACAGGCAACCAATAACAAGTCAATTCAACTAATGTGTGTATGGAGCTTAAATGTTTACTAAAATCCCAACTTTGCTTTTTGAAGTCATGGTTCAGTACATATTTTGTACATATTGATTAAGGGAAACTAATAAATGATATATAATTTACTTCAACTGAAATGACTTAAAATAGCCTTATTTTTAATTCAGGATAATCAGGTGTGGCAAATTCTTGAATGCATTACACAATAATAAAACCTCCTAAAAATGGTTAGGATGATATATACATATTTTTCTGATATTTGAGAATACAAAATGTTTACATCACTTTGGAGCTGTTTAAAGTTGACACTAAACATGCTCATCAAGCAAGAACAAGTGGATTATTGTGTTTCCATATTCTCTGGCGTATTTATTCAATAACAGATAACAACCTTAGAGTTTGACATCTGAGTGGCATCGGCTTCACTTGTGTTTGTTATTTAGTCACTTGTACATCAGTCGGTATTCCTTTCTTAGCTCAATGCAGAAAACAAATCACCACAAATAAGGTAATTTTTGTAACCTAATTACAAACAGTTTAAACACAACTATTTTAATCTTTTTTTTTTTTTCATGGTTTCATCAACAGAAGCAGCTCAAAGAGGCGGTGAAGGTCATCAGCTCGGGCAGTCTTTTGTTTGCTTCCTACCTCACTGTTGTTGGAGATGAGCGCTTCTATGCCAACCAGCTGATGCCTTTGCTGCAGAGGCTTGTGGGCCCAGAAACAGCACATGTACTGTCAGTGAAGATGATAGGACTGGGTCTGGTTCCTCTGAACCGCTACCAGGACCCGACATCACTGGTAAGCAAGTAACTTCAATGTCTCCTCTCTGAACCGGACTCTTCCCGTAGAGATTAATCGAACGCTGTTCTGTTTGTTGCTGTGTGTCTACAGGAAGTGAATGTGTTTGGACTGAAGTTCAAAAACCCTGTTGGGATTGCGGCAGGATTCGACAAGCATGGCGAGGCTGTGGACGGCTTGTACAAACTGGGGTTTGGTTTCGTTGAAGTGGGCACGATCACACCAAAATCTCAGGAGGGAAATCCTAAACCCCGCGTGTTTCGACTCCCTGAAGATCAGGCGGTTATTAACAGGTATGTTTGGAAAGGCATTAAACTGCATTCTCTTTGTGCATTTTATCCCCTTACTTAGATCTATACAGGACAGTATAGATTTAACTAAGTAGACTCTGATTTGAGCTGTGTTTTACAGATTTCACATGTGTTCATGTAATGACCATTATTGAATAAAGTCAGTTGAATCTGTGCTGGGCACAAATACAGAAAAATGAGCTTGGTTATTCATCAAACATTTTTAGCTTATTAAATTCTGTACAAAATGTGATTTTGTGTAGTTTGCTTTTAAAATTTCAGTTCATAAAACTTAAATAACAGGAGATATAAGAGGAGATATAGTGGTCCACTTCTTGTGTACATCTTAAGGACCGGATCCATATCAGTGATTCACATATAGATATTGGGCTGCAGGTAACTATTAAAAAAAGTGGCACATTCTGCAAATCTTTCATTTAGCCACTTAAGCCTTTTTACGCAATCTTAGAAATGCATTAAAAATGCAAATAAAGAAACCAGTTTATTTTTTAAATAAGAAAATATGCAGTAACATCGCATTCCTTTAGTGCACACTTGACCATTTGTAGCAAAGGATGCATCTGGAGCTAAAAAAAATACTTCTAACGTCTGAAAAGCTTTTTTTCTTGACTTAACGTCAATACAGTGTAGAGCTAATCTGTTGGCTATTCTTTGGATTAACCAATTAGTAATTGGATAGCAAAAGATGCTTTATAGGAGATTTAATTTTTTTTTTTTTTTTACAGAATTTGAACCAGGTGAAGCTAAAACTTTCACTTGAGGAATTATGGGTTAAACATGTTTACAGACAAAGACAAATGTGTTTAAAAAAACATTTTTCCTATTTTTTGTAGAGTTTCGACTTAATTTTATTTTTTTCAGCAAATTATCTCTGTTGACTCTATATGCTCCAGTTAACAGTTAATTGATTACTAAATATGTGGGCAATTATTTTAGTAATCGATTCATCATGATTAATGTGACTAGTCATTTTAACCCGAATAGATCTAAGGTAGTAAAATAATAAACTAGACTTTAGGTCATTGGTGTTGTGAATGTCTTGTGCATTTCTTTTGTCAAGGTACGGATTCAACAGCTGTGGTTTGGCAGAGGTCCACACAAGGTTGAAGGCCAGAGGAGAAACGCAGCAAAAGCGCAGTAACAGTGAGTACGTCTCATGGTCCGTAGGTTATGCTGTAAGTATTTCAATTATACTTAAAGAAACACAAATGCAGCAAAGCAAATTAATGTTTTACTGACACAAGATGTTGGGATTTTAATCACTAGATTGTGTCGGAAGAGGTTAAGAGGAAATTCAACTGTTCTTTCTAATTTTTGCTGCATTTAAATGTTCCTGACCTCACCTTGTCTCACGTTTTGTTGCTCGCAGCTCATTTAGCGCATCAGCTCTCTCTGCCTCTGCAATGATCCAAGCTGTGTGTGTGTGTTTACCTGAACCTTGCTGTTTGTGTGTCTGCTCGTGCTTCTTTTGTTTACAGCTGGCCTTCCCCTGGGCATCAACCTGGGGAAGAACAAGCTTTCCCAGGATGCATCAGCAGATTACTCGGAGGGGGTGAGAGCTCTGGGTCCGCTCGCTGACTACCTGGTGGTCAACGTCAGCAGCCCCAATACGCCAGGCCTGCGAGATCTGCAGGGGAAGACTGAGCTCCGGCAGCTTTTACGCACGGTAGGACTCGCCGGATGTTTGATTTTTATGACCAGGAAAGAAAACTCCAGGGATTATTAGGTTGAAATTAATTATGAATTTTTGCTTGTGATATTATTATTGCAATAATAAACACTGGTATTACTATTATTGCTTGTTTTCCTGATGTCATGGAGTTCTACTTGAAAGCTGTTGCCCTTGATGATTAATAAAATCAGTTTTATGCCTGAACTGCCTCGTTATTTTATATTTTATATTACTTTATTCACTGACAAACTTAGAAAATAATTTCTAAAGTGCTGCACACACCACTCTCACCTTGTGACCAAAACAAGGTCAAAAGGTCCCATGCAGGTATGAATGGTTATGACTTTTTGTTAAAACTACTTTCTAACAGTGGGTGTTTGTACAAAAACTATTTTATAATTTAGATGTAATTGCTCATCTCTTAAACACCATGAATAAAAACATCACTCCATAAAGATCTTAACTTTTGTAGAAGTTGGACTGGATATTGATCTGCTCAGAAACATGTTTAAGGACAATTTCAATAACATCAGATGTATAGATTTGCAAGCGCAGCCATTACATCATGTTACCTTGACATCTTCTGCAGCCTGTTGCAGTTCCACGCTTTGACGTAATCTTAATTGTAATCTGTCTTTTTCATTTATTTCAAATGCTTGATGGTGACGCAGAATTGATTCAGCATTATTCATATAGAGCGCACTCTGTGTGTGTGTGCTGTAGTAAAGAGGTGCAAACATTGTTTTCCTTACAGCTAAAAGAATCTCAAGGGCAAAGTTAATGAATGCTGCTCTGCAGTAACATGGGTGACAAAAGCCCTTTGGCCAATGACCTCAATGCAAACTTGTTGGTATTTCTATTTATGCTGCTTAAAAGAGTCTTTGAAAGCCCTAGAGCATTTTCCATCAACCAATTATTCACAGCTGTTGGGATGAAATTCCAACAAATAAGTTTCTCTGCTCAATTAGGTTTTTTTTTATTATTATTTCTGTCAGTGAACAAATTCAGCATTTTTGTTTAGAAACTAGTTAAAATACGTGATTTTTTTAAAAGGTTATTTATATTTTCAGGGTTTCTTTCAGAGATGTTCTTTAAGCTCCTTCTGCCTTCTCGCCTCATCCTGTCTGCTCAGGTCATAAAGGAGCGCGATGCTCTGCAGGAAGTACGCAGACCTCCAGTCCTGGTTAAGATCGCTCCCGACCTCTCGGCCCAGGACAAACAGGACATTGCTGATGTTGTTACTGAGGTTTGGACATTATTCGGTGTTGGTCTGTGTGGAGTTTGCATTTCTTTTATCATTAAATGAAACAATTTGTATTCATAGGGTTTAATGTGATAAATTATTCAGCTACATAAAATCTGTTGTTTGTTCCAGATTATTTTTCATTTCTGTTGTCTCGTAGTAATAAAGACAGTGGAGTGTAGCAGGTCATGTCCTTCTGAGATGTCTTTAAAGTGTCATGTTTCCATGCAAACTGCCCGCACCCTTTGCAAAGCTGCAGCCACTTGTACTGCTGATGAAACGTCTGCTGCTTGTTTTGTGCTCATTTCAAATTAATTAGTTTTTTTCTGAAGAAATTAGGTTCTTAATAGTAATAAATAAATAGTAAAAAAAAATGTTTATTGGTTCCATTCAGCATCTATTTAGTACTTATTTAACGCAAATAAAGATGATCATACAATCAAATAAACACACTGAATAAAATGTTTAAACGTTAATTTATTTGAATTCATAAAAGTCAAATAGAACATGTTTTTAAATATTCAGACCGATATTTAAACTAATTTAGAGCAACTCTTGATTAAATAAACATATTACGAAGTTTCACGGTCATGAGAAACTGAAAAGATCTTTGAAAGGTTTTATTGAAAGTTTGTTAAACTTTTAAAATATTGCGTCTTTAACTAAAAACCAGCTTTGAACTTTTAATTTAATGATGTGATGAAGTTTATGGGTAAATATCGTCCTTGTCCTTTTACCGCTTATTTCTGCAGCGATGCAGGAACACACACCGCTTACGTCCTGTCATCTTTTCTCTGTGTTCGCAGTTGGGAGTAGACGGTTTGATGGTGTCTAACACCACGGTGTCCAGGCCAGAAACGCTTAAAGACCCACAAAGGTCTGAGGCTGGTGGGCTGAGTGGCCAGCCCCTCAAAGACCTCTCCACCAAGACTGTCAGAGAAATGTATAATCTAACCAAAGGTTGCTGTCTGCATCGTTTTCTCCATTTAATGTCCCTCTTAGAGTAAAGAGAGCACACATGAAGGGAAGCTCTGTTTGGTTTTAGGTAAAGTGCCGATCATTGGAATCGGGGGCGTGGCCAGCGGACAGGATGCGATGGATAAGATCCGGGCTGGCGCCTCACTGGTTCAGCTCTATACTGCCTTGACCTATCAGGGTCCCCCCGTGGTGACGAAGATAAAGCGAGAACTGGAGCAACTTCTTAAGTGAGTATGAACATGTACCAAAATTAACAATACCAAGCAAGTTTTTGACATCAGTCATTTAGGATGATGTGGTTTTAGCTTAAATGACTGAGAAAAATTCATCATACATCAAATGACGATGAGACTGACAGTATAGCTGCACACAAGCGATGAGTGTGTGAATGATTTGATTTGCAAGGAGATATTTGGTGGAGTTTGAAAGGGTGCATATTGGGGCTGCATGAGGTGGGCTGATCAAACAGTGCAACTCCAAGGCATGAATAAAAATATAATATAATAGTATTTCAAAACAAATCTTCCACCTCTATATATCAAGGCAATGCAAGTTAAGGCAATGCAAGTTACTTTGCAAAGCACCATTCACGTAATTCAGAACACTTTATAGGGAAACACAAGCTTAACAAGTAGCCTGTAGGCTGTAGTTAGAGACAGGGAGTCTCTAAGAATCCTCTTGACGCCTGTCTATTATTTGGTTGTTGTTAGTTACCTTTTCAGTAGCTGAAGCAGTATAAAGGGGTTTTCTATTACTATTACTAATACTTCTTTTCTTTGTTTAGAGATCAAGGTTTCAGCTGTGTATCTGAGGCTGTTGGAGCAGATCACAGGGAATCAGAGAGAAAATCTTAGCAAACCCTCTTAAGACGCTGCAGCACATGTAGCTGCCATCTTCTCCATAAAATCAACACAATCAAGTTTCTGTGATAAATTCAAATTTATTGTGATTGTTCATTAGTCCATTCTGATTATTAAGGTGGCAAATAAATCATCTGTTTTTATATTCCATCTTATATTTTCAGTACAATATCTTAATATTTGAATATTTTGTTTTGGTTACTGTACTGTAAAGCTGATCTGTAACCTGGTTACAGCAGGTCATGTTTTGTTACAATGTAACAGAAGTTTGTGTTTTTAAAATGCATGAAAACACCAAAGTGCTTAAACAGATTTTTAATGGTTTAGATATTTTTGTTTGTGTAAAGAACATAATGTGCCAAACGCGACATTTGGCTAAAACCTTAAAACTTGATTGAATTATTAAATACAGTTTAAACTTTAACCCAAGTTTTGACATGTTTTTTTTTTTCTGTTTATTGCTGTCAGTTGCTGCAGCTATAGAAGTGTAAGAACTTGATGTATTTCTGATGCATTGAAGTCCAAATCTCATTCATATTGTTCTTGGCATTCATGTGACACCTGCTTGAGATTAAGTGCTGCAAACCTGATTCCAGGCAAGACGCATTCAATTCAACAACTAGACAATTCAGTGCTTTAAATGATGAAAACATAAGTGTACATATCAGGAGCATAAACAAGGAAAGGAAACAAAAGAAAAGTTGGACAACATACTAAAATTGATGTTTCAGTAAATAAACATGAATAGTCAAAGGCAGCTGTGGGTTTTTCAGCCTTGATTTAAATAAACTCTTTTTCTGGAAGTTTGTTCCAGATTAGTGCAGCACAAAACCTGAATGCTGATTCTCCATGTTTGGTTCTGGTTCTGGGGATGCAAAGTCTTGAGCTGGAAGACCTGAGTGGTCTGGAAGGTTGATAAAAACAACAACAGACCTATAATGTATTTTGGTGCAAAGCCATCCAGTGATTTATAAGTTAGTGGTTGATTTGGTGGAATTGTCATTTCCATTTTTTATACTCTGCCCAATATTGGTACTAAACTTGATATTTATGACCACGCTAAACCCCTAATTTTCTAAATTTTCTCAGTAAAGACATGAGCAAATTCATTGTGGGTTCAATAAAGGGCAGTTTAGATAATACAGCCTGTTTGAAGCTGTGATCTTTGAAAGAGTTAGTAATTCCCGCCGCTATCTTTCAAGCAGTCTCTTTCCTTTGTGTGTGTCATGGAACATCAGTAAATGTACATGAATGCTGACTGAGTGATTGTTACACGTGAGTATTTTTAAGATGACTTTGCAGCAACAAAGGAAGTCCGCACATAGCTGTGTGTTTTCATGTCCAGATAATTGGAGCAGATGGCTGCTCTAAGAAATATTCTTGGCACTTTTTATCACTTATCAACATTGAAATGCTCAAAAAGTGCCCAGAATAGGTTATATTTATTAGTAGCTGCCTGTGAAGGCAGCAAGGCTGTGAGGATCAGCTGTGAGCTGCTTCTTTCTCTCCTGAGGCAAAGTCCAGACCGACTCATCCCATATGTGGTGTCAGAAGAGGAGGGGAAGCAAAACTTTCTGAACTGTTGGCCACTTGGATGTACGGGTTCCTCAAATAACTTCTGTCGTTGCTCCGAGGTAACAGTGGTGACCGCACAGCTCCTGTCCCTGGGCGCCTCACTTGGCTTTGAATTTTAGAGCTAGCAGGAAACGAAAGGTTCACTGTATCATTTCTCTTGCGTAACTCTTAAAGCCGTTTCTTCTTAAATTTCGCCAATCATTCATGTTGTAGATATGCTTCTGCTCAGCTCACCTGATTGAACTGATTGCACTGCCTCATCAGCAAGCGCTGCAAAAATTAAGTTGATTGCCCACTCATGTAATTCAGGTATGAGACAGGATTGAAGCACCTCAAACATGGACGTCAGTGGGCTCTGGGGACCAGCATTGAGAAATGCTGCTCTGTCGTATTAATAATACAAGAGCCTTCTAATATCAGGTCTGAGGCATTGAAACAGAGAAATAGGTAATCAATAGTGCGATATCCCCCCCCAAAAAAAACAACAAATATGCAACAGAATGGATGAAAAATTTCCAGATGTCAACCTGACTAAAATGTTGGGGTGGGGTGTAAAAACAAATGTCTGCAAACCTGAATGAAGTTGAGTGCTATTGTAAGACAAGAGAGAGAAAAATGATTGTGCAGTGATTGAAGTCATAAAGAAATCACTTGACAGAACTGATACTGAAAAGATGGTTCAACATGCTTGTAAATCACATAATGTGCTTTGTTTTTCCCCTTGATTTTTTTTTCCCATTGAGTAGAAGAAACACAATTTCAGCCTCTAAATCTTTTGAATATTTCTGAATATGTTGCTGGCAGTCATGAGGAATCCAGACAATATGATTAACCAGAAAACTGTTCCAGATTCCTCAAGCCTCCAGTGGTTTCTAATTCTGGTAATTTGATGACATTTACTGCAGGATGAGGTCAACACTGGGAAGAGTCTCATTAAGAGTCGGATGGACTGTTACGAAATCTGGTCTGCACATTAACCCCACCCATTAAGAAGATCTGTTACATCATTAGTGATTGCCAGACTCTGGCCGCATCAATAGTCTTGATTCATAAGCTGAACTCTGTGCAGAACTTTCTGCTAGTGACATTCACCGAATGCCACCAGTGGCTGTAAGGACAATCAGACCAGCCTCTGCTGCATTTTTGATTTACAGCACCAGGTACCACCAGATTTTGCTAATATGGACTTTTTTTGTTTGTTTGTTTGCTTGTTTCGAAACGCATCCTATGTTGCCATCAACAAAAGAGTATCAGAGAAATCAGAGCCTTCAGCTCTGTCGGCGTCATTCTGTGGGGGAGGCTTATCTCAGACAACAGAACCATGAAAACATACACAGCACTCATTCTCAAGAGGAAGTCTGCATTACACTGCCAAACACTTGAGATCAATGCAGCCTTGTTCTCAAAGTTGGATTAAACCATGAAAACCCTGCAGGAGTTTGTGCTATGAAGCATCCGTGTAACTTTTCTTTACACGGATGCTTCCATGTAAATCCTGTTCATTAAGATTAATTATTTAGATCTTTTTTCTTAATTGAAATAAACATGCAAGCCTTTTGGGGGCTTAGAACAACTCTACACTTTATATTATTAAACTTGGGCTGATCTACTAAAATGCAAATTGGCCCTAGCTCCAGTTTCACAGTTCGCTTGGCTGCACATGCTCTGTTTGGACTCTGCTGCAAAAGAGTTTTTCAAAGTTCAAGAGCTTTGAATCAGAAGAGATGTTTGATTGAGTAAAGTACAAATCAAATCAGCTTGTAATGTCAATTTATAACAATTTTAAATGGGTCGAAAAAAATCAAACATTGTAAAGGCGATGATGTTCAGACCTAACAAGCTTACAAGCATAAATAAATCAGCCTCCTGTCTGATAAAAACACACGGCCATTGTTTTAACTACTTAATTTGTCCTGCTGCCACAACTACAGAGCACACTGGTTTAGTCTTTTTCTTTTGTGCGCTTTTCTTTTTCTTACTATGTCCTTAGAAAATATCTCTTTAAATGCTTCCATTAGCTGTAGACATATTCAAATTCAGATTAAAATGAGTACTAACTAAGATATGACAGACAGTAGAAAATAAGTCAGCAGTATCAGGCAATTCATTACATTAAGAAGAAAAACATTTTCTGAATATTCACTGTGGAATGGCGTCGTCACTCAAGATAAAGATCCTTCACTTTAGTTGAGGCCCATAAGCACTTTATTCTTAGCACATATTTTAAGCAAACTTGTTTTCAGATATGTGAAGGGACAGTGAAATAGATGCAGAGGTGATTATGAAGCAGGTGCGGTCAGCGTTTCAGCTTCATGTCATCAACAAGTCAGCTTAAATGCTCTTCCATGATCTAATGATTGAATGATGTTTAGGTGCTTGTCTTAAATTTTATATGGTCAGAAGTTAATCAAGTAAGTAGAGAAAGAACAACAAAATTACTATTTTCATTCTTTGTTGAGATTTTTGACTCATATTTGCAATTTATTTTGTTGCTGAGAGGAGTTGTACATCTCTGCACGTTTGACTGTAGCTTATTGGCCCCAAGTCTCATTTTATTCTGCAAAATGTTCGAATTTCCCCCCCAAATATTCGAAAGAGAGATGGTGGACACAGTAATGTGGTTTGCATTTCTGCCGAGGACTGTAGAGATTGAAGAACTCAAGGTGGAAAGACTTTTTTTTTTTTATCTTGACTGCACAAGATCCAATTTACTCACATAAATGCTGTGATTGGCCTGAAAGTATAATATGCACCATTAGTCTGCAGGGCCTAAAACCCACAGGAGTCAGACTGAAATTAAATTGCAGAAATTTCAAAAGTGAGTACTCTGTGATAAGTGCTGCATTAAAATGAATAAATTTACTCTCCAAATTAATTAATAGTGTGCACCATCTTACACATTGCTGAGAGGAAGAAGATGATGAGAACCAATCGAACACATTTAAAACACGTGATATTTATGATGCACAGAAACTCGTCACTTTCCAAGTTAGTGCTTTTAATCAAACTCAGACCAACAATCAAACATTAAGAAAACAGTCACAGGAAGAAACCACTTAAAGTAAATTGTGATTAAAGCTAGACATTTCAACTCAAGAACTAAATATGACGTTTTTACATTATGAGAAGGAGGAAGGAGCTGTTTTTATTGCTTATGACAATTTATAACCAAAACGCCGTTCATGCATGACACTGATCTAACATATACTAAAAGATGTAAGCATTTATAAAAGAGTAAATGATAGAAATAAAAAACAATGTTTTGCAAAATGTCAAAGACACAAGGAATATTTCTTTGATTGTTTTTTTGGGGCTTATTTTTCTAAATATGTCCCAGAATAGAAATCTGGATTGAACATGCGCTGAACTTTTTACATTCTCTGTATGTATGTCAGTGCATTTTGGCATAAATATTTTATAAATCAAAAGAAGTATTTGCAGCTTCTATAATGGAAAGCAAATGGCTGAAAGGACAGAGAACTACTTTGTTTTTTGTTTTGTTTTTTTAACCTATACTTCTCATTTAAATGTAAATTATTAACATAACTGCAGATATGTTAAAATTATATTTTATAATCTGAATAGCACTCAGCCACATTTTCAAATCAACACTACAGCCGTGTTGCTTTCTTTTCTACAGTGTAATGCTACTCTGGCCTAAAATGTCTCAGATGTTCTGACTAAATTCTTATTTTCCTTGCGTAGATGCAAACTAGTTGTTTGTTGACTTGTTTTACAATTTGCTTACAAAAAAGATTTAAAAAAGTTTCTAGAAAAATTCTAATAAATCAAACCCTATCCACCAGTCAGAGTCTTCCTCAAACTCTGAGATTGTTTGTTCTTCTGCATCTGACTCTGTCTAAAAAAGATAAAGATGATATATTTCACCATTCTGAATCAACCATATTGGTGAGAAGCTTCACAGTGAATACACCTTCCTCAGGTTTTACATCATTACACTCGACACAAACGCAAGTTACAGCACCAGGATGACAAATTTAACGTAGGGACAGCAGGGTTTTTTTTTAAGAAGGAAAGGTTTCCTTTATGGATAGGAATAATGTTAAATATTTAAAATTATCATGGAAGCCAAACTTTAAATGTATGCAGAAGTGCTGTTGCTGTTTCAAGTCATATTTCAATGTCAAAAAGAGAAATAGACACAAAGATGTAAGTCTACCTAAGAGTTGCTTAGTGCAAATCACTTCTTTTGTGTGAAAATCTTGAGCCAGGCGGAGAGCTGCGTGTCCTCGGCGCAGGTTGACTGAAGGCTACAGAGGAGCGTCCATCTGCAGATGGTTGTTATGGAAGTGGGATGAAGCCTCCGGCTAGAGGAAGTCACAGGTGTGATGGAGGCAGGCGGAGTCTTCTACTGCACACCATCCTGCCAAGACTCATTAGCAGTGACGGGCGGCTGCGCACACATACAGAATTAAAATGAGATAAGAGCAGGAGCACCGAGCAAAAAGCAGCTTCTAGAAAGTTTCAGGATTTTAAGAACCTGACACACGTATAATGGAAAGTTTACCTTAGCAAAAATGGAGCTAAAGTGGTTATTTGTGTTAAATGTGAACACAATTCTAATTTAATGTTATTGTTATTAATCTTCATTCATGAACAGAAATCTGGACATTGAATTTTAATTTCCTATACACTATTTGGAAGATATTATATTGTGCTACTGTGTTTACATTATGGTCTGTGTGATTTATAAAATATACATAAAATGTACAAAATTATATTGTAAAGAACTTACTGGAGAAGTTTCTGAAATAATGCAGTTTTGATTATATGTCTCATTATAACTTTATATAACTCCTAGTTATGATAAAGTGATTTGCTGACTGTAAGCCTCATGAAACTTCAACACAACGCTCAGGCCAAGATGGCGTGAAGCAAGCGTAGAGAAAGACATCAGAAATATTCTGCTTTTTAATATATAATCCACAAATACATGGAACTATTAAATAAAACTCAATGAGTTAGAATAAGCAGTGTGCTGGTATGATTTCACTGTGGATGTATTGCTGGACTCCATGAAAAAAAGAAGAAAATACTTTTTATTTGGTTTGTCATTATCAAACTGTTTTTAACATTTTTTTAAAACTAGATACAATAAACATGTCCGTATTGTTTGTTATTCCTGACTTTCAGAGACGTCACAACGACACCTTTCACAAACCTCCACTGATAAATATTAAAGCAGAAACCTCTCAGCACGACGGCAGGCTGCAGTGATAGAAACACTCAAGCTAAGTGCAACAGAGAACTGGTTGTAGAGACTTTGGCTGAACTGTGCACATATGTGTGTATTTATAGCAGACAACTTAAACAGAGCCTCCAGGTTGGTCTGACGTCGTCCCCACAGCTGTTGGCACCAATGAGGTCTCTGCAGTTGCAGATGGATAATACAACTCACATAATTTGAAACAGAGGGACTCGATATTGTGGCGGATAAATGTGAAGTTATAATTTTTTTATCAGATTCTCATCTGAGCTCCTGAGCTCTACGGACTGTCACGAGAAGCAAACTGCAAACACGAACCATGTCAACCCCACGGTTTATTTTTTCTTTCTGCACTTAGTGCGCATCACTTTTTAAAAGTAAATGAGTTGCAATATTAATGAGGGAAAAAAATTCAAGATGAGCTCACACACACAACAAAGAGTGTAGGTTTATGACTTTTTTTTAAAAGGCAAATTTTAAAATAGTAAGCGGACTTTATTTGAAAAATACATTTTTCAATAAGATCAACGGCATTTTTCTGCTTCTGACTGGCAAGCAGTTTCTAAAAAGAATAAAAGCAAATAAAAAAATGAAATTTGAAATCTTCTCTTCTTGGTTAACTGCAAGAGTTTGAAGATTAAATTCATTTCCAGATTAACTGGCATCTGAAAATTTTGCCCTAAAATCACCGTGCATGAGCACGACTTAGAAATCAGAGGTTTGCAAAACAGAGCGTTTCTTCCTGTTTGTATCCAAGCGGTTATGAATTTAATTAACAACAATCTGGTGGTGGTTCGCTGTCCTGGGCCAAGCTCAAACATTAGCTTTATGTACCAACTAATATGGTTTTACACTAAAATGATGAAACAAAGAGAGTGAGTTTAACCTCATTTCAAAAATGTTGAACTATCCCTTTAAGGCTGAAACATATTTTGCCTATTTATTTTCTGTGGCGGTTCCCACAGCAAATAGTTTTAAACAGTACAATTAGAGTGAGGAATGTCTGAAGCTGATAAAGAGATCATGTGGATTTGTTTGACTCTTGCAAACCTGGTTCTGCCGTTGCCCCTGTGGATAAAGCCCGGTATCACTAAGCTCCCCGTCGTCCCTCAGAGCCATCTCTGCCTTTGTCCTTTCCTCTGCTGAGTCAAAAACGGATACCAGCCACAGGTGGTCTCTGTGCTTTATTGGTTCTGACACACATCTCTTGCCTTAAGAGCTTAGGGAGACAATTAAAAACTCATAGGGACAATGAAACGAGAGGGAATTAAAGACAAAAAACAACAACAAAAACCAAATAGGATAAACAAGAAAGCATAACCTTGCAGAGGCTCTAAAGTTCTCTGACCTATCATCTACAGTGTTTCTTGCTGGAGGCATCTCTGTGCCTATGAATGTGTGGTCGTGGTACAAGTGCAGCAGCACAGAGAGTGTCTACACTAAAAAATTTAGTTGCCTTGTTAATAATACAAAGGAGGAAGAAACCTTTAACACCTGTCAACCAGAAATGTTCCTTTAAGCACCTGAACTTCATGACTGAGAGTATAGCTCAGCTCCGCTGTGCAACTGGTCGAGCCATTTCAGTCTCTCACGGTATCACCGGAGATTTGCCCACATTTAAATTATTCTGACTAACAAATAACCACTTATTTGCTTACCTGCAAATCAGTGTTTTTGCTATTTGTATGCAGCTAATATTTTCCACTCTGTAAGACAAGATGCAGCTTTAATGGAGCATATTGTTAATGGCATAGAGTATTTTATTCAGATTTTTTTCCCTCCTGCAGCCCTCCATGTGGTTATATTGTGGCGTCCTTGTTGCAGAAGCACTACCAGTATGAAAAGTACCATGCTAATGTGTGTTTGCGGGCTGTATGAGAGTGTGTAAGAGTTGGAGTTTGGTGTTTCAAGTTCTGCATACTATTTCACACCCACAACATCCATACTGCGTTTGTGGTCTTTTTCATTGGATCTCAGCTCCTCAGATGTTTCACATATTTGAAGATTCTTTAACATCGATACCAGATAACATGCAAGGTAAAAATAATAATGATAATAAAGTTAAAACAGTAAACAAAGTATTCACGTGGGAAACCCCGTCCATTTCATCATAGCTTTCACTGTGCTTGGGCGTGAGCTTGAGTCGGTCCATTACAGATTCAAACACCAATCGCTGTCAGACGTTCGTAAGAAAAACATGAAACGTAGGAAAGGGCCAGACTTTGCATGCTGACAAACAATAAATTTCTGGAAAACAAACCGCTGTGTTGCTGTGAGCGACTTACAATCTAACAAAAAAAACATGACTGTCTGCGACGTCAAACACTCGTTTCAATGAAATGCGTGTTTATTTCTTTGAGGCTCATAGGTTCTCCATGTTTGCCACTCACTATTAATTATCTAAAATCAAAATTGTAGAGAGGAAAAAAATATTTTTTGGAATCTTATTTGGCATAGTGTTAACACATCAACACGTTTGTACTGTTTATCTGTTTAATTTAATTGTAAATAACTCTTTATCCTTTAGAGGATAACAATCAATGAGAAAGAAAAACACTCCCTCACATCTCCAGTGTGTCCTCAGCTGGCCTCTCACATGCCTCCATTTTGCTGGTAAATAAAATATCCTTATTTCAAGGGGATTCTTCCATAATGAACAATGCTTGTATTGTTATTTATTGATCTACAATAAAAATCTTCTAGGCTGAATTTTATTGTATTTCTTTAGTGTTTGTTTTTATGCAAAACAATAGTTGGGTGGGCTCCACAAAGCTGTTTTATTTTGGTTAACAGGTTTGAAAATAGCTTATTGTTTGGCAACCAGAGCAGATCTTCTTACAAGAGCTGAAATATTAGGACTGAGAGACACAATATTTTCACTCACCTCCTGCGTATAATTTCAAGGGAAGCTTTTTGCTAAATTACTTCGAAAGCTGCCTAAAAGCAAAGTGTTTAATGTTTAATGTTTCACTTCACTTTAAGATTGTTTTATTCATATTGCTCTGTTTGAATGTCATCACGAAAAGAGTTTCCATATCAAGCCATCAAATAGTTTTGCCACAGTAAAAGCTGCCAACCTAATCACAGATACTGCCACTGACTTTTCATAAGTGCAGTTCACCCAAAACAAACGGCATGTATGAGCTTAGTGTTTCTGGGTGGGTGAAATTGAAAAAGAAAAACAATGAAGGATTTTTTTTTAAATGCTATATCTAACCATGCAAATCAACTTGTTTTAATATTTAAGTATTGTCTGTAAGGGACAGTGCAGAGTTTCAGAAGTGGGGTTGTGTGAAGCATCGGAGTAAATGAGTGGATTGTCCATCTTTGGTGGAGTGTTAGTGTCTCTCCTGGACAGTCCATGAAGTTGTGTCCTTGTCACTTTCCACTCAGCAGGAACTGGGATGTGAACTTCCTGTCTGCTTCTCCCCTTCTTCTTTGTGTCTGGTTGTTTGTTCTTTAGTTGTTCAGTTGTCTGCATCATATCAATGTCATCTTATCTTTCTGGAAAATATAAAGCACATTTCTGTGACATTCACTTTTATCTGGTGTTTTTAAATGTAGCTCATAGCACAGTCTTAGCTGATCTGTCAGATTGGTGCAACAAGCATCCCCAGTATATTACCAGTGATAAAGCAAACAGTGGTGTGATATGTGATACAAAGATGTGTTGCATAAGCTCGCTATCATTGTGGCTCACACTAATTATATATTTTGAGGTTTAGATTGTTTCATCCGGCTGCAACTTGGGCAGGTTGAGCTCTGGAGTCAGCATGACTGATGCTGCCTTACATACTGCTCACTCAACCTGACTATGCTCTCTGCAGTTCTGCCTTTAAGCGGTAGGTGTCGCTACAGTGGAAATCTGCTTATATCCAAGAGATAGAAGATGACAAATCAGAGATCTACTGAGATTGGCATTTTGACAAGTTGCTTTTGAACTTTCTGAAACATTTTGCAATAAATATTCCTTCTTCTTTTACATTCAGCTGAACGTTCATCTGTGAAAATTAATGTTCTTGCAGAGATTACCATCTTACCTTTTCTGATCAGCCATCCCCTTGGCGTGCAAAACATATCCATTAGCTCACTGGGATATTTGTTTATTCAAACATTTCATAAAATATTGTCTTCTGCAGGTAAAATACAGACAGCTATAGAAGACGTCTTCAAAAATCTGAATTATTCTTTCATCTTTAAATCTTGCTTCAGAGCTGCTTGAGAAAGGCAGTAACACCTGAGTGGGCTACGTGGCTTTTGGTTGGAGCCGATGTATGTTAATGTTAATGTATTATCCATACCGTGTTCTGTAGACGTTGCTGTCACATCTGAGTTTCAGGCACTTTTTCTGACTTTAATTATTAATCAGACATCCATTTTTCAAGGTGGTTGCAAAGCCTGTCACGACACATGAGCTTCCTTTTTTCTTTCAGCAGAATTTACATTTTACTGGCTACTGATTATGTTGGTGTCATTTATTTTAAAGTTTAAAAAAAAACTGGCTTGTATAAAGAATATTGTTGTTGCCAGCTCACAAATAACAGGCTCACCACAGAGCTTTTAAAATAGTCTTAATATAAACACGTTTGGAAGCATTATTTTCTAGACAAAAAAATGTAAATACGTTATTGTGATTTAATAAGACAATTTTATTCTTCAGATTGCTCGTTGAGCTCATTTATACCTTTTATCATATAGTCAGACTCTACAATACAGCAACAAACAAGACATCATACACATTGCTTAATGTTACAGATACATCTTACCCTGAAGAGACAAGCTGCACAGTACGAGGGTCTGCTCCGATTATAATCTCTTACTCTACACATCTGTGATGTAGCCCATTCAGATAGTCACAAATATACAGATAATCTTTTATTATGCCAATAAAAACAAGGTTTAATAATATAAAAAATGTAAATAAAACCTGATTGGCATGATGCTAACTCATGGCACAATGCTAATGGCTGACGTAGGAGCTCATAAAGTGCACTTCTGAGGCAGATTATTGCAAAAGTAAAATTAAATTATCGTACCAGGGTCAAATTAACATTTCTAAACATGAACTTTAACTGAGAGCCAGTCGCATAATGTCCACACACAAGCAAAAATAAATACAAGGTTAATTTCTCAAATCAGAGAAAAGGCTGAGAGGTGGAAAAAACACAAACAAGTTCTTGAACCAAGATGCTGGTTCTTGAACCAAGAACTTCTTTGTGTTTGTGGTAGTAAATCTGTAAGTACATTAATTTTATTCAGGACATGGACCTGCCTGCTTGTGATCTACAGTATTTGTGTTTAGTTTAAACCTTTCAGCTGTCCAGTGGTCAAATATGCATAATTTTACTTTTGCTGTTGATTTTAGTTGCTGAGAAACTTCAGAACCTGTTTGCAGAAGAATGAAACATTTTTCTTTTACTGTAAACATGAGAGTAAAGCCAGGAAATGGTTTGATAAGCACAAAGATGGATAAGAAGTAGAAACAGATTTTCATTTTCCATTTTTGTCCACTTATCCAGCATAGTGCCCCCTCATCATTTGGTACCCCCATTTCACACCCATATGCCATCCATCCTTCCATTCTCTAAATCCTCTGATATTATGCAGGGCTATATGGGGGTTCTTGCATGTCTCTAGTGGCCAATTTGCTCGAGGCGAGGTACTCCCTGCAGAAACAACCATGCACACACACACACACACGCGCACACACACACATTCACTCCTAGGAGCAAGTTAGAGTGTCCACTTAACATAACATGCATGTTTGTCGGTGGTAGGATGAAGATAATCTATTCATGCATGCATCAGAAAATACAAACTCCACACAGAAACTCTGGTGGCCCCTCCTCCTCCTTTCTGGGAGGCAACAGCGCTAAGTTATCACTCTTTATAGTGAAGCATGTTAGCAAACTGGAAGTAAAAATTCATACAAAATGGAAAAATCTCAGAGAGTCTAACTATGTTATTATCTAGAGAAATAATTTTGTATGAAATCTTTGTACAAAAAATAAAAATGAAAATTACCATAGAGCGAAATGACAGATGAGTATCCTGGCCAGCTGCCTTAGTAGCTGGATCGCAGAAATAACAGATCCAAGACGGGAACAAAACCGTTTTTCTCCCTATCCTCTGCAGAGCTCGATGGCTCTTGTTGATGAAGAGGAGCAGCATTTCTTTTTCAGTTTAATGAAGTTCCTCTCCTTATGTTTAGGGTGTAGCCATGCCTTCAACTTGATGAAATTCATTTCAGCCACATGTGTCAGGCTCCTTATTATTTTCCAATCCACATCTCATGACTACAGGTGATGTCTTGAATGCAGACATACCAAAAAGTGAGGTTAGCCTTTTGGTTCAGCTGTTCAAAACAACAGACTGGAGGAAAGCCAAGCTTACTGCAGATGAAGCTCTGATGTGTCAAACCATCTCCTGCTCCTTCTCACTAAGACCTGATACCAAGATACCCGACCTGCTTCACTCAAAATAGACTCACTCCAGCCCAGAAAAACACCAAAATAAATCACTCTTGCTTTTAGCTGCTTCCAGAATGAAAACAGAAGTGTCCAGTCTTAGCATAATCAGTCTAAAGTAAATTAGTAAAATTGACTTGTTCAGGGATCCCTTACAGACAGCTCACTAAAAGCCACATAAAGAGCAAGAGTGACTTCATAAGTTTTTCAAAGAACCATGATGACTAAAATTTAAAAGTTGGCAGGATGAGTCAGTCAGTCTAAAAATCATTGGATATCATGTATTTCTATTAGGCAGAAGTAACAGCAAGGATTTGCCTGTTAGACCAATACCTAACAAATACATTTTAAATCAATTCAGTTCTATAATTAACCCAGTCCAGTTTTCATGGATGCAGTCCTGGTTTTAAACAGATATTAAAAATGCACAGATTGACTGTATTTAACAATTAGGCGACTTCTGACGGCAGCTGGTTGTGCTTGATTGTATTTAGGAGTTTTAAAATAAAGACAGGAGCACATTATTTAGATTGACTTTTGTCAAAAAGGTTGATGAAAACAGAATTATGTTGGTGTTCAGGTTTTAGTATGACAAAACATGGAAAACTTCAAAGTATAGTAATGTCTTTGCAAGGCAGTGCAAAAGAAAAACAAAATATCACTGCAAATATTTTTTCCTTCTACTTTCAAAGCTGGCATCCAGTGGTCAATCAGCGAACTGCAGTTTTGGATATTTTCACCCTGATTGTGACCTTACAGTGATTGACCTTTAGTTTATGAATAGACTGATATCTTAATCAGAGGAAGAGATCTGTCATTTCCTCTGAAATAATATCAATTTATAATGATGAACTTCACCACTCTTTGTCTCTGTATGGTAAAACCAAGAACGGCATTCTTACAATCTTTGAATGTGTCTGAAAGTTAAAATCATGGCACCTTCGACTCTGACTTGCAACTGAAAATTATGATCTCCTCAATTTTACTACATTCTCAGCGGAGTAAGTGTTACTGCAACTTGAAACATTCATGCAACTCTAAAAAAAATTGCCCTGTGGTTGATTCACCTGGATTTGTTTGCGACTGGACTTGAAACTGCGTCTTCGTGGTAAAAGCTCCCAACCTGCATGACTGCCCAGATCACAGCAGATCTGGAGAAAGCATGGACTGTTTCCACATTTTCTCCCTTCTGCAAAGCCTCGACACTGCACAGTGATCCTCATTTGGACAAAATGATTGCAATCATTTAATATTTTGGACCAAAGCCGCAAAAACTGTGCTTGCGAAAACAAAAAAAATGAACATGGTCCTCAGGTCTTCTCACCGTGGGGAGGGGACTGCTCTCTTTGAAAAAGCAGGGTCACACCCTTCCTGAAGCGGTGGTCCCTCACACTGTAGATGATGACATTACAGCAGCTGTTTCCTGTCAGAATCCAGAAGGCGAGAAAAGAAAAGTTGCACCACGTGTATCCCACCACATTTCCGAGCACAAACACCGCGATGGGAGAGAAGGATGCTGTGAAGGCAAATGTCAGTATGCCGATTGTCTTTGCAGCCTTAATGTCTGAGAATGATGGTCTGTGGGAGCATCCTCCTCCTCCCCCTCCGTCACTCAGACTCCCCTCTGAGAGCAGTTTGCGTTTTTGGGTGTATCGGCGGATGCTTGTGAAGGACACAATATTAACTGCTAATGTGCCACCCAGAAGTGTGAAGTCGAATGCTGGGAACAGCAGCAAAATGTTGGCGTCAGGCGGGAGCCGGCCTCCAAACAACAATGGGGCGTAGTTACACATGCGACTGCACTCATTGTACTCCAAAGTGAAGTTGCTGCTGAAGATGAGAGGGGCGAGAGCCAACAGGAAGCTGGCTGCCCAGGACAGCAGGATGAGGAGCAGCGTTCGTCTTCTGGTCACCAGCACGTCTTTGTGGAGCGGCCACAGGATGGCCACGCTGCGCTCCAAGGTCATCAGGAAGATGGTGCTGATGGAGACAAAGGTGCATCCCGCAAACACGGGACCAATCAGCATGCACGGCTGCCAGGGTCTCTCCATGTCGCTGAAGGATGCCGATGTACCACCCTGGTACCACAAGGGAGGAGCGTTGGTCACCATCAGAGAGATTTCAGTGAAAACAGAGAAAGGAACCACGACAACACCCACCATCATGTCTGCTATGGCCAGGGACACTGTCAACAAGATTAACAAAGAAAAAAAACAAGCAATATTTAGTTTAAATGTTTGAGAATCAGGCTTTTAATCACATCTGGTCAACTTTATCTGATGAGAAAAAAATAAATACAAGATAAAAATAAAAAAAACTACAAAGTTACCTTTCAAGTACCCTTGTGGTGTTCTCGACTGCCTAGTTTGCACAAAGACTGTCAGAGTAACCACATTTCCAACCACAATAGCAAACGCCAGGCTGACCATGAACGCCACGGCGAGGGTGCGGTTGAGCATCCCACAGCAGCAGAGGGTGCAGAGGGGTGGAAGTGAGCCATGTCCCGTCTGCGCAGCCGCAGTCAGGTTAAACGGACAGTCAGAGGTCACCAGAAGAGCTGCGGTGCCCACGGGAGTGCTGGTGTTGGGAAGCAGCTCAGTCATGGCCCAGAGTGGTAATAATCTCTGTGAAGTGTTGGCAGAAAACCGGCTCAGGAAACCATGATGTAAAGTGGTTGGCCTTCCTAGAAAAAAATAGCAGAAAAAAAAAAATCATAAAAAGGCATTTTCAGTCATTCATTTTTGGCTAGATTTTGATAATGTAATAATCATGTGGCAGTCGATTTTTGCTATGTGTTTTTCTTATTTATTTTTATACTTTCCACAAGAGAAACTTTCAGATGAGTGCATGCAGAGGTACTGACACCACATCTCCTTTGCTGAACCTGATCAAGTTGTTTGTAACGATTGTTGAAGGACACAAACTCTCCTCTTAACTTCAAACCAAACCTGTAAAATACAAATTAGTATTTCACCTATTGTGAAGTGCACACAGTGACTCCAATGTTTTCTCTTACTACTTTTCTCAGAACTGCACCTTGTCCTTTGACAAAGACACAAATATCATTTATATTTATCTGCTGTAAATGGCAAAGCACTTTCAGAATCTCTCAAAAAGCTTTTAGCAAGAAAACCAAAACTATAGGATTTTATTTGAAGGTGATATTTTGACAAGTTTCTTATTTGTTTTATGCATCAAAGCATTAGTCTGAGAAATCACTTCTTGACTGACAGATTTGACAATTGGAATTTTTTTCTTTTTCTTACATGAACTAGGGAGGTGACAAAATGTTCTGGCGGAAGACAGAAATAATAAAAAACAATAGGTCTCCTACTATGTTATATCTGGGTATGGACCATTTTCAAATTAAAAGCTTCTGTCACACGTCTCTCCCTTCTTTGTACGATGGTGTATGGAAAAGCATGGGTTACACTGGCCTAACAAATTTGCTTCATGAAAGAGAATGAAGTGAATTTTGAGAAATATCATGTCCTGCCATATATTTAAAGTAAGTGTGTAACTTTTAAAGGTGTTCTGTTTTTATTCTTACATACACTGTGTGTGTGTTCATGTTTAGTGAGATTAATTGTTTGGGATTCACATTGTTCAGCTTTTCATCTTGTTTGATAGATAAACCGATAGAACGACAGAAAAGGACTGACTTTAACCTATTCAACTGAATATGCTTAAGAACGAATATTTAAAATAATTTTTTTTGAAGCCACGGTTGTGCTATTGTGAATTATAATCTAGTCTAGATTATTGCCTTGGTTTTATTGTCTTTGTATTGTGGTTACTTGTTATTCCTTGACTCTAACACAGTTTGAGGCATCAATCCTGTCAGTGCCCAAACTCCAAGTTCAGGACCAAATGTCTTTCACAGCTGACAACTAAATACACGGGTCCTTCCATCATCTGTGCTGTTCAGTGGGCTGGAGAGCAGAAGGGTACACTCATCCACTCAAACACAGAGTAACAGGAGCGGACATATTCAGACCAGGGCGAAAACCGAAGCAATGTTTGTGGATTGGCTTAGAGCAACTACCAAAGACTCAACTATTTAAAGAATTAGAGTTCAAACAATCACAGAAATATGCTCTTGCTACACCGTCATGCTGTTCTGTATTTCATGAAAATCCAGAGAACAGATAATATTTTATTATCTTCCACCAAAGCCTGTGGTCAGCCTGAATCTCACTTATAGATAACTGTCTTCAAGTTTGTGGGATAAAACAAAAGAATGTGACAGAAAGCTGCATTATATGTTCGAGACAAAACTGGCTTCATATGAAGCATTGTGACAGCAGCACAGATACAAAAGAAAAAGAAAATCACCCAACAGTGAATTTCTTAGAACAAATCATTTTCATGCGAAATCGTTATCAAACACAGTGTATGTCAAACTTTGTGTGATTCCTGTGTCTGACAACAAAAAAGATATATTTATGCCTTAGTCAGAAGTCGTCCTAACATCTAAAGGAAGACTTTACTTATATTAGATGGTTTCCATTGTGTGTATTAATGCATTGTAAGCTATATTCTTTGTTTGAATTATTAAAAGAGACAATTGTGAATGTTTTTAGAGGGAATCTCAACTATTTGCAGAGTTTAGCTGCTGGCTAGTGGCTGTGACCCTTAACCCTGGAAAATCTTTTATAATAAAATATAAATTTTCATCTTTCATCACTTTAAAATCTACTAATAACTAAATATGGGCAGACAACCATCATTTATCTAGTCATTATGCATTCCCTTTGTACTATGAAGTTGTATTTTTTTAGTTCTCAGCAGGAAATGCATTTATGAATGAATGAATGAATGAATGAATGAATGAATGAATGAATGAATGAATGAATGAATGAATATACTTTATTAAGCCCAGAGGGAAATTAATATTTCAGTACATTCTGTCCAGATAGAAAGGTGCAGCCTTATTTGCCAAATGCTGTAGTGCTAAGCGCAGTAGAAGTGGAAACTATTTTCACCGTGTTATTAAATGTTCAAAAACTAAAGGAACATTTCCACAAATATTGTCCCTGTCCTGTGATATTTGTTGCATGTGTTTCCTCCTTCTCTTTCTGAATACTGCAAATAAAGAGCCACTCGTGCCACGAAAAACTTTATTTAAAAAATGTTTCCCTGTCAGACTTGCCACTTCTGAGCGTTCTTGATGTGCCTCTGACTGGTAACACAATTAAATGCCAGGCGCAAAAAGAATTATCTGCAAAAGGGCATACCGCACTCCATGAGCTTTTAAACTGAAGTTGTTGTCGTAACAACTGCCAGACCTTTTCTGAAATCCAACCCTGCTGTTCCTTATACGATTGATGCACTCTATGAGCAATTCAACTGAGCTTGAGCTTTGTGCGTGATTTTTAAAAACAAACTCTAACGTTTTGTTTCTAATGTTAAAATAAGTTATATTAAAAAAGACCTGATTTTTCTCAGGAATCACGGCCTGTGAGTTTGCTTGCAGTTCAGTACATGTAGTCTGGAGTTTTGATCCAAACGTTCAGTATTTTAACACATCACTTCAAGTATCATCCTCTTTTGCTCCAAATTATTTTTAAACATGTTGTGAAGCAATAACATTATTATCAATCACAATTTAACAAGATTTCATGAACTAATTGATTTGTCTGTGTGTTAGTTTACTAAGTACATTCAATGTGAAAGATGTCATAAAAGAGCTTCTGGTCAGATTTTGATACTCCAAAGGAAACATTTTATCTCTAAATATTACGTTATGTTGCAAAGCAAAAGTAAAATGAATACATGTGTTTGTTTCCTGTTCTGGCTGTTGTTGTACACTCGTATGTCTGCTTTCAGGATGCCCACTCTCGTTATGGTCTCAAAAAATGTGCACATCTCCTAGTGGCCTGTGTAGCTGCCTGAGGAGAGATTACACAGGACCCTCATGAAATCACTCACTGATTGCCCGATTGACTGATCCTATTTTCTGTGGTTCGATTTACTTCTCATCACAGTAGCATTCAGAGAAGGCAGCATGATATTCTCCAGCATTCAGAAAATACTCCTTCACTGGGTGTCCTACGTATATGGAGAAATCTATATACTGAACATGTTGTAAAAAAAAATGCTCCATGCTCATGTTAAGGACGTGCACAGTAAAGACTTACCTGAATAAGAAATGCTCATATTCTATTACATTTTCCTGCTTCACAGTTATTGCCACCCTGGGTGAATACGTGCGCTATACCTTTAAATAAATTAGGATTTTATTGTGGAAGCCCAACCTTACATTGAATCATCTTCTGCACTGAGAGTTGGAGATTTGAATATTTTTTTAAGCCAATTCATCATTTATTAACATTAACAAACATCTCAATGGTATGTTTTCTTGTTGCTCAAGTTTTCAAGATTGATTAAGAAAATTAATCTATGTGTCAAACATAATAGGGTTTATTTCTAATGTGGGTTTATTTTAGATCTTTTTTTTAGGGTGCTGAGAAAAGTTTTACCTGTAAATACTCTGTGGAAAGAATGGGATGTTTTGTTTAAAGCGCTCAATTTAGTTTCGTTGTATTTCTTGCATATGCGCTTAAAGACTTTCTAGTTTAGTTCAGAGAAAGAACAAACTGATTTTGACTTTTTGTTAAAATATTTTCTATTAAGAAAGAGGATGACGAGGGAATCAAGCAGTTTCTTTTATTCTCCTTGAACTGAGTTTTCCAACCATACCACTGAGCAAACACTGACGAGCAGCAACAGTGAAGAAACTCATCACGGCTAGGCCTTGAGAGAGCTGACTTTAAATACACAGAGAAAAAAAGAAACTTCTGAACTCGTGAAACGCGTGGAGTGGGCGGAAGGGGAAGGCCTTGTAGCTTGACGTCAAATCTATTTAAGTTTTTGACTGTGATTCATATTTCTGTGAAGGTGATATAACATCTAAGAATCATGCTACATTAAAAACATAATTTTAAAAAATCCCTTGTGAAAATAATGTATTTCAAATAGCAAACACTTTGTGGCTTATCTCTTCTCTTTTTGGGAATGCTTTCAGCAGTTTTAGGCTTTTTTCTCTATGAACATAATTTGTTTGCTTAAACGTATTACAGCTCATTAGAGTGGAGAAACAAAGCAAAGATAATTATTTGTGAGAGGAAAGACAATCAGCCTGATTTGGAGGTTTCTGCTGTTACCTTGAGTAAAGATGACAAGCGGAAGTCATCCCTGCGGCAGAACCTCAGGCGTGGTAACGCAAGGAGCTAACAGCAGAGGCAGAGCACACACACGCGCACCCACACACACGCACACACGCACAAGACATGCAGCTGTTAGAAAGATAAAGTCTTCACAACCAGTAGACAGACAGAGATTTAACTGCGCATGGCCTGAGAAATGCAGCATTAATCACAGCTTATGGTGACACAATTTAGTGAAAATGTCTAATAAGTGAAAGTTGTAGAGAGAAATATGTTTGCATGTGTTTAGCTGCATGTTGGCCACGCAGCATTCTTTTAATGAACTTTTATTTTCAATAGTTTTATCCTAAACAAATGTATCTTAAAGAAATTCCCAAGCCCTCAGACCAAACACAACAATACAGAAATCGATTTTCAGCGTTGCACTTAAAGAATGCTAACAAATATTTGCTTTCTTCAAAGTGAGAGTGCTTGAATATCTGTTTTCCATGCATGCAGTGAATGATGTTTGACAGGGCTTTGTCCCTGACTGATGGGTTCGGGCATTTGCAGGAGGACCTCCGAGGCCCGGTCAGGACTCTCCGGCCAGGTCGCCTACAAACACACAGAGGTCATGGGTAGTACTAAGCGTGGTGGACGGGTCTGCACTGAACCGCCTAAGGCTTTCTCTGATGCAGCATGCAGGCAGAATCTGGACTTTCTCCTCACATCTCGGCCTGTCATCCTGTCTGTACAGCTTCCCTTTGTGTTTGACAAGTGCACACAGACACAAAGAAGCTTTCATGTTTTTTTTTGTTTTGTGTCTGTCACCATATTATGGTCTTGCTTACATTTTTCACATCATTCCTGTGTTCACTGTTTAAATAAACAACGTTGACTCATATTTTTCTTTATTGCATGAATAATTCCTTTGTGCTTTCTATTAAAGCATGCAGGTTATATATTGTACATGTTGACATATAAAATTAATTGTTGCAAAAATACAAACACGCTCTAGATAATACTTTATTTCAAATCAGGCCGAATTACATTCTGTTTACTTTTTTAACTATTAACTTCAACATAGTTCATTTGACGCAGAAAAGCCACCAAATGTTAATGTAAGAAAAACTAAGATCTTGAAAAATACATGACTGCATGTCTAAGAAAATAATGTACATTTACCAGATTTGCTTACAAACCTCATATAACATTATTTTTACCCATCTGTGTGAATACATCAAAGTGAAAATTAAACCACCAAAGTAAGTGGAATATGTCAAAATAATTCAGTTTCTATGGTGAACAGTGTATTTTTGGAAACTAGCAGAAACAAAATAAATCAATTCTGATCATCTTTCTCTCTAAAATTGCATCTGAATTCTGGAAATATTAGCAAACCATCCAAAAATATACAATACTACTACTTGTTTCAAAGTGCACACAGTCGAAACCCTTACTGCTTCATCCACCAAGCATTGGGCATTGACAAAACTAAAATAAGCTTTTAATATTCAAACATTAACTTGCAGACTGCAGCTAAACTCCACTGATTAGAACTTAATTGACAGCTGAAATGAGTTAAATGAAAATGTTGTCACACTGGACATGTGCATGCCTCTTCCTCCCTCTCAGTGACTTCTGGTCTCTTCAACATGCTGGTAACGAACATCATCGCTGCGCCGTGTCGACGGCAGCGACACGACTCAACGGACTGACATTACACAAGACTGAACCCAACAGTTTCACTGATGAAACATTTCAGTCTCAACACACGAGGTTTAGTTATTACTTTAGAGTGATTTTTATTGACTCTGAGCAATACAAACACAGTCAAAATGGGCTTTATTAAAACTTTAATTATTGTTTCGAAACCTTATTTTAATTCATTGGATTATCACAATGTAGGTCGTTGTGATAAGCCAGTTTATGTCTGCCTGTGCCAGCCGCAAACCAATCAAATCAATGCTTAGTACGGAATTATTTGGCATTTAAGCAATTCAGTATTCAAACGATCACTGGAGATAAATATGATTCTTGAACACAAATTACAAAACACACAACATGATGCAACAGATAGTAAATCAATCTAACTGGATCTTCTTACCAGCATTTCCACTGCCTTCGACCGTGGAGCGTTTGTGCAGACAAAGGTGCATAAAAGGAAACACAATCCAGGTTTAAAGTGTTGACTTGGTGGAAGTTAAATCCAGCATGAAGCCATGAAGCTCTCCGGAAGCAGGAGGAAGAGCAGCTCTGCTCCTCGTGGTTCTTTCTCCACAGGAGCGTAAAGCCTCTCAGACACTCCAGCTCTCTGCTTCTGTAATCCAGCCTCTCCCATCTCCCTCCTCCACCTCTCTCTCCTGCTTCTGAGACCTCCAACCACGGCTTTCCTCTCTCCTCCTCACCCACCTTCTCATCATGCACACACACACACACACACACACACACACACACACACACACACACACGCACACACTTCCCTAGAGCTTCAAGGTAAAGTCCACAGTTGTGTTTTGCTCTTCTTTCTCTCTCTTTCCTCTCACATTTGCCCTGTGATGTGCATCCCTCCGCTTTCATCTCCTCCACTCCAAAACACCTGTCATGTTTAGTGTCTTTGAGGCTTGAACTCTACTTTTATCGTCGCTGCAAACCTCATTGTGTAGCTCACTCTTCCCTCAGCTCGAATGCTTTTTGTCCGCAAGTATGTTTAGGGAATGACTTCCTTTCTTTGCTGCACACTTTTATTTTTATCCACGTGTTCAAACTGTGTAAAATTAATAACAGAAACTGCAACTAATGAGAGTTGACTGTTTTAATAACATCTCTTCTTTGGGCATTTGTCCAGCTCTTCTGGGCTTTGTTAGTGTCCACAGCGTCCACATCCGTCCTCTGTGTTATTACCTCAGCGATAACTGTGCTCCCATGAGATCCTGCCTTTAAAAACAACTGGAAAAAACTGGACATCAGATCCAAAGACTCCAGTGCCACACAGAAGCAGAAAGTCAAAGTTTCAGCAGGGTTGTTCGAAAGCTGAAGAAGTAATTATGTGGCCAAAGTGAAGCAACATACAGCAATGTCCATCCGGAACCGTGTTATGTAACCTCAATCCTCAAGCGTTTTTGCAAACCTGCCAAATAAACAACCATAGGACACGTCCCCTTGCCGTAGAATAAGGGTCATACTGTATATCTGATTCTGCTTTCGGACAAGAACCGACCTGGCCTCTTTTTGGAGACACATCAAAGGACAGAAGCTTGTTATTGTACATCATGGTTGGTGGCACATTTCAGGAACATGCTGCAAAAACAGCTCTTTTAAAAGTCATACCAGGAATAATTTAATACAAAACAGGAAACATTCAGCTGAATAAATTACATTTGAAGCCCTGGGGTTTATAATGCCTGTGAGTCTGGTCAAATTAAACTAATGTTACATTACAGACCAAAGCAGAGACCTATACATAGTTATATCTGTCTTTTTTTCATGCGTGCACTTTGGGTTATGTTTTAGTTTGTACCTTTAGTGTGCCTCCGTTAAAATAGAAAGTCACAATGTAAAGATTGTGTTTATATGCATGATTTTTACTGGTAAAATAGCCAACCTGTAAATATAATATGCATCAAAGTAAAGAAGCTGTCTTGTACAGATCATCTGAATATTTGGTGTATCAACAAATGTCCAACTTGTGTCTGTAATCTTGATTCCAATATTCGTCAGAGCAAAATGCTGCACTAATCAGAGATTTGTCAGAATTAAAAGTCTTGAATTTGCTTCCACTTCGCAATTATCCACTGCTGTGTGTTGGTTTTATCTTGTAAAACAAATATATCTAGTTTTAGGATTTTGTTTGAGAAAATGTAAAAATAAATAAATGGATAAAAATCAAGGGCTTTAAGTACTTTTGCGGGCAGTTCTGCACATTATGCATGGTTTTCTGCCTTTTATGCACATGAATCATTTTTTGCTTTATTTTGAAGAGGTGAGTAAATGAAATATCTACAAACTACAGTAGCTATCATGTGGAATTTAAGGAGTGGAAAAACTCCTTAAATTCAGGAGTTAAATACATTTATGGCGTCACATGATGTCTGAACCACCTGAAACAACATGGACTGTAAACTCAAGATTTCTAAAAGGCGTGAGTAAATTTCTAGCTGAAGGGCTCCTGTATGAAATCAGACTGGGAATGTTTTTGCCTCAGGTCCACAATGGCTGTAATGTTTAACACCGCCAGAATGAAATGACTTCATTTGAGAAGAGCGCCTGTTTTATTTTATTTTTTTTCTCGTTACCAAGTCATGAGCCAAGGCTGCAAAGCCAATTAAAAAAGCTACACCACATTCAAAAGAACCTATAATAAATCTTCTCCCTCAGTTAAAACTCCAGTTTTCTCACATGTGAGTCAAATTGAGACTGACTGTAGAGAAGAAAAACTTTAGACCTCTGTACATGAATTGACTGTATTATCTTCATACTAATAAAATACACATTCTGCACAAGGCTGAATGCATTTTATATCTATGACCCGGTGTACTTAGCTTTTGATTTTCCAAGTCTTGAAAGCGCCATTCACTTTTTATTGCTTTGTTTTGTATCTCTAAATATCAGCTCTGTCATAATTTATCGTTTGAATGATATCTTGTAAGAACAATTATTATTTAAAGATGAAAAACAAGAGTAGAACTCCTTCGTGACTTTTTTTTTCTTCTTCCTTTTTTCTATTTTGTCTATGCCACAGGACTTCAAATTAGGTTGAATTATCTCCCATTCGACATGAAACTCCGAAACCCATCCGTGACCTTTTGCAAATAAATATGCAGAGCAGGATTGTTGGACTTTATACTTTGCAGCCATTTTCTGTCAGACTGCTGGCATATTTAAATACTGCCAGGAAAATCAAAATACACTCTGTTGTTGTTTCACGCAGGAAGACCTAATGAGGCAATATTTGCCTTATCTTCAGTAAATTGTGGAATGCACAGTAAGCTGCAACCTGTCTTTATTTTCCGTAAACTGTGACTCAAAACCATGACATAAAAGATTTTCAGTCTCTTTAACATGAACTTAAAGAAGCTGAACTAAATTTATACAATAAAACAAGACAGAACCTTTCTTTTTGCTCTGTTTTGTTACTGTATGCAACATGTTTCTCATTCTTTATTTTACAAGAGAAGCTTGTACTGTTCATGAATTACGCTTTAAAAGTTTTGTTGTATTTTCTTCTCATTCTGACACTGTAGAGACTATCAAACAGACCAAACAACCTGTTGCAAGATTTCGCAATTTCGCAGCTCATTTCGAAATACTGGGAATCCTGTTTTCATGTGCCAAGCAGAAATTTCCAGATCAGAGTCTTTTATCTTTCAGCAGATATAAATATATCAGCACCAGAAACGCACAACGCGCTGAAAAGGAGCGGCTGCGGCCACCACTGGAGAACATGCTCGCTGTCAACAAGGAGTAAGATTAAAATATTTATTGCTTTGCATCACAGAGGAAATCTGAAAGCAATTATCCCTTTTTTTTTTTCAACATCAAAAGGCTTTGCAATTTAGATTAATATAAGTCATAGGAAAGTGTGAACTGAGTTAAGATTATGCAATAACTTTTGGAGATATTGTGTGAAATAGTTTCTACAAAGCCAAATTTTAAATTCCCAACAAAAATCAGTTGCCTAACAGGTTAGAATGACAATAATTAATAGCCTTGATTTTTAAGTAGTTTATTTGTCAATACTTTTTCTTTTATATGTTTAGTTGTTGTTTTTTTTATCTCAGCTGATCTAGATGAATAAATCCAGTAGATGTCTTTTCTTCTTAGTCGACTCTGTTGTCGTTTGAAGGTTTTTTCTTGCGTTGGTCTTCCTGGCCACACGGACCGTCCTGGCAGAGGAAACGATCAAAGACTCTGGTAACGCAAACATTCACTGCTTAGTTGACAAAGATCACAACTAAAAATGTTATTTTGTTATTTTTGTATTTATTTGTTTGGCAACAAAGTTTGTATGAACAAGATGGTTTAATCTATGAAAGTGCAATTTACTGTTTACCTATGATTTGTGTTCACTTCAAAGGGTGGAAATATGTATGAATAATTTATCACAAAAAAATCACAGCAGAAATAAATGTAGGTGTTTTATAATTTATAATCTTTCTTTAAGTTTCAAAATATATTTTTCTTACTTGAATTTTTCAGCACTGTTAAAATATTAAATATCCTCATCGTATGCTTTAATAACACACAGGATGTTAAAGGCTGTCCTATTTTTTTCACACGACTGTATCTTGCTTAATTCCTATATAAGTTGTTCCTCTTTTCCACCTTTTTTTTTATTTTGTTCCAGAGGTTTTCAGCAGTGTTTTTATTCCATTAGCTGGATCTGTTTCAGGTTTGGGTGAGTTCAAGACCAGGAGAAATGAGAGTTTTAAAATGTCTCTCATTTGAGACAATAAATTTTGTCTTAAACAAGACAGGATTAGCTGGAATGTTGTGAGCTTATTGAACCATTTAGTGCAAGAGGTGAATGTAGAAGTGATGCATATGACTTGTTGATGTCTATTGTAAAATTCATGATAGTCTACACATTTGCTGACTTTCTTCAGTAGGCTCTGGATTGGAGTTGGAGTTTTCTCCGTCAATTTGCTTTGCTGGATTTAAAAGTTTCACATGCATAAAAAACATCCATCCGTCCATCCGTCCGTCCGTCCGTCCATCCATCCAGCAAACACAATTTTAAATAATTTAACCATTTAAAGTGACTGTGTATAACTTTTTCAAAAAATATGTTTCTTCCATATTCATTAAAATTGTCTCCATTTTTAGAGATATGATATTTTTCCAGATTATTTATGCTATGCTGTCACAACATGATAGTTATAACAAATGTGTAACTTTATAATACTTTCAAGTCAAAAGGTGAGTAAAAAAAATCTAATTATAGAATCCTCCAAAACTTCAAAGGAAACGTGACTTTTGAAATTATTGAGTGTTGGTTTATTCGTGTATTTATTAATGCTCTCGGATAGTAAAAATAATTTAGAACATTCACCAATGAAATAAACTATTGAAAATATTTCATTATAACCTAATAAATGATCAGTTTTAAAGAGAAAATCAGGACATGTTTTTGAAGAGTCCTGATAATTTAATCACAGAGTTTCAGTTCCGTTAACAAAATGAATAGATGAGTTGAAAAATCTTATTTCATAATGTTGCACATAGCAACATAATGCTTGTGAAGACTGATTCTTCTGTACAGACAGCAGAACCAGCTGGGAGTAGAAGTTTAACTTCACCTTTGTACAAAACAAGACACCTGATCAAATGATCCTGTTTAGCATCTTCAGTGCCAATAAACTCCAATTCTGGCTCCTGCAGAATTTAATAGATTGTTTCATTCAAATATTTTCATTTATTAACAAGAGTCTGTAATAAAAACATTCAGATTCATTATTTTTCTTCAGAAAAAGTCATTTAAATGCAACAAAACCTTCAATCTAGGTCAATAAATATGGCTCAGCACACTGGGGACTTGTTGAAAAAGATTGTTTCAGCTTTTAGCAGCATTAGGTGAGAAAAAAAAAAAACACTCTTAAAATCTTGTTATGCATCAAGCTAATAAAGTGATTAATTTGTTTAACTGCTTGTAGGTTGAAATCTTCTGCTTTGATAAAACTCACCAAGGAAGAACCATTACAGATTTAATAATCCAGAGAAAATATTCAAGATGTTGCTATTGCTTTGAAGAGACAATCACTTGAACCTCGATTATCTCAGTCACAGAAAGGAGAAGACGATCAAACACACAGAGATGGGCTTTGTTTCTTCTTTTCTGTTTATGAAAAACAGAATGAAAGAATCAAAGCTTTTACTTGAAAGCTTTGATTTCAAGTAAAAGCTTTGAATTAAATAAACGATTTAATTCAAATCGTTTATTTGAATTAAACGATTTAATTCAAATAGAGATCCATACAATAAATCACAAGCCAGGAGTTACAGCACTAAGGATTACAACAGACAAAACTTACAAAAAGCTTAAATTTATTACTTTTTTTGTGGGGAGAGAACATTATACCCTCCCATCCCAAATATTATGCAAAATTTTAAATTGGTGAATAATTTACCTCATTGACTTTAGTATATTCTGGACTCTGGTGAACTTTAAACACAAACAACAGATTCATCAGCATAGACTTTTAATTCACTTAAAAAAACAAATATTAGTCATGAACAAAATCATATATAAAAACAAACAAGAAACTAAGCTGCCGTGGATTTTGCAGTTTTACTTGTTTCACTTTGAAAAGCAACTTGAATTATAATGAATATTTTATTTATTTGAAGCATATCTGTTTTTATAGCTGTTTCTTCATATTTTGAGTCAACCTCATTTTAGTTTTCTTTGCCCCATGGTGCTACTTGGACATTCTATGTCGTTCGTGTTTTTTATTTCTTCCATATTTTTTCATTTACTTTTTCTGAAGTTAAGATCGCCTCTGTTTTGCAGCCTGTGCTTCATGAATGGGCCACCAAAAAAAACAAGAGACAAGATATTTGAACTTATCTTGTTTTTTACGACAAAATGTTTTCAACTGGAAAAAAAAACTAAAATTATAACAATAAATTAGCTAAACGTGGTTTTATATTTTCCCCTCCAAATTAGGTTTCCTTCGTTTGAAGCGGATGGTTGGTGGGACGTTTGCCCCTCAGGTCCCCTGGCAAGCCATGGTCTACCTGTCTGACAGCGTGCTGGATGGCGGGTATGCAGGCGGCGCTCTCATCTCTGACCGCTGGGTGTTGACGGCTGGAAGGAACCTTTTTATTAGAAAGAGTCGACAGGACACTCAGGGAAAAGATCCCATCATCCCAAAAGTTTATTTAGGAATCTCACAAAAGGCAGAAGCCGACGCCTCCAAAGAAGTCGCTGTAGACAAGGTGAGGATCTGGCTTCTTGCTAAAGGAGACATTTACTAAATGTCTGTCATTTTTGTGTTAGTTAATTTGAAAGGAAAATAGAAAACAAGGTATTATTGCTCTTCTTTTTATTTCATTAGTGTGCCTGGTAATGCTTTTCTCCTGTGTTGCATTTCAATTATTTTAGGGGCTGGAATAAAATTACTTTTGATTTTGCGCTTCAGGGTTAGTGAGACAAATGACATCCAGGAAGGATTTATGAAAGGAAGAGAAACTTTTTTTAACTTTCTTGCTGTTTTCTTTCATCTTTCTCAGTTCATAAACATGTTAGACTTTAATTTCTTTAGGCATTCAAACTTTATTATAAAAAACTTAATATAAAAGGGAAAATTATTCTTATTTTGACTTGTTCAAAACTTGTTCGCCCTGGGAAAGTATTCAGAGTGAGACATTGCTTTAGGTAGCAAAGCACAGTTTGTTTTGATATCTTTGGAAGATGAGATTAAAGGACTTTTTCTTTATAGAAAACAGCAAAAAAAAAAAAAAACGTTAAAAAAACGTAGATTAAAAATAAGAGATATTTCCATTCTCCTCCTGTAGGTTTTTCTTCATCCGGACTTCCAAAACCAGACTGACTGGGACAACGATCTGGCTCTGATCAGACTTAAAGAGTCTGTGAACATGACTGAGGTCACTCCAATCCCCCTCCCAGAGAGAGGCCAGGACCTGGACACTGTTCTGGGCGGGTCAGGGGTCATTGCTGGCTGGGGCTGGGGGATCCACCTCACCCCTGCTACGTCTCTCAAATACCTTGTTCTCCCTCTGGCTAATTACTCCGACTGTAAAGAAGAGTACGAGCGTAGCTCACACACCCCGAGTCTGGACGACAACATGTTCTGCACCAGACCCACACAGCTTGAGGAGAACATTTGTTTTGGTGACGCAGGAGGCGCTCTGGCTGTCAGAGATGCTCAATCTGGGGACGTGTACGCTGCGGGGATCCTCTCCTATGACAAATCCTGCAGCCGGAACAGCTACGGCGTCTACATGAAGATTTCTTCGTATTTACCTTGGATCCATAGAGTCATTAGAGGAGACACAGAGAAGTCGTCTGCTCTGCTCTCTGATGCAATGGCTAAAATGTTCGGATAGCAGCCACAGAGCTTCAGGCTCCCTTGTTGTGATAGATGTTTGCAGAGAGAAATCATTGCAATGTATTGTGTCAGTAAATGGCTTTAGTTCAGCTTCTGCCAAGTCTGTAGATTAAATGTTGTGACAAGTGACAACATCGGATTTGATTTACAGAGTCTCGTCACGAACCCACAGAGTGGTAAATAGGCCACACTAATAATGCCTTTTGGCCTTTTTTCTAAATTAGTATTTATTTGTCATATTTCTGAAACAAATTTCAGAAAGGGGTATACGTTGAAATATGTAAATTTATAAAGGCTACAGAAATGACAAACACAAATCCATCAACTGCGTGCTTCTTGTGTGTACGTTTTAACTTGGGTGGGAAAAGTTGAAAGGAGAAGAGCGAAACAAGCTTTTATATTTAGGTCAGAGCTTCTATTAATCTTTTGTGAAATGACCCAAGGGTCTGAATTTAAGAGCAAGGTTTGAAACAAACTATTTTGAACTGTTTAGGGGGGATGAAGAGTTATAAAACTCACCAGTAATTTGTGTGGAGATGAGTCCCACTGAAGTTGAAACCAGATATTTCATAAAAGAAATTAAAGACAACCTTTTTATCTCCAATGTCTGATAATAAATAAGACCAAATTGTCCTTTATTGTCCCACAAAAAGCCTGATCCTTCTTCAGAGGCTGACTGGGATCTGTCCGAGAGATGAGGTGAGCATTTCCATCATCTGGGAGGAAATGGAGTCAGAGTTGCTTCTCGTTCTTATCAAAAATGATGAGCCAAAGTGATTTGGCTCATCTGATTAGTTTGCTTACTGTGCATCTTCTTTTGGCAGACACAAGAACACGTAGCACACCAGGAACTAACTACATGAAGGAACTCCAGGCCTTTTCTAGCCTGGAAAACATTTCAGATCCTCCAGAATCAAGCATGACTGGGATTTGAGACGACTCAGAAGCAGATATCACCTAAGAGTGAGATGATTTTATAATAATTAAATAAGGAAACAAAGAAAATCAAAGCAAAGAGGCAGAGTGAGAGCAGCAGAAAACCCCAGTAAAGAAAGCAGAGAGCTTAAACATTGTGATTAATGGGCCTTGGTAGAGCAAAAAGGATGAATGATAAACAGAATGGAGGAGCTGAACATATATATATATATAACAAAAAAAAGACTAATATAAATGTAATACTATAAAATACACAACAGAACACAAAAAGGCACTTCAAAACTCAATGCAAATGAGTGGATAGAGAAAAAACTTAGAATAAAACAACCCAAAATGATCTAAATACCAACACAGGTGAGGACCAATAACATAAACAGCTGTATATCTGCTTACAGCCTAACCTGGGATACCTTAAAGTCAACGGATGAGCGAACAGACAGAAGGAAATGTGGCCTAATTGGTTAATAATCACATAATCCATCCTGGATAGACAGAATATTATATCTACAAAACACTTTGCATTTCATTTATAATTTAAATGTTGAGTATTAGATATTCTTCAGGCACATACTGTCGGTTTATAACATTATTAATGTTACCTACTTCAGTTGTTTTAAAAAAAAAAATGCTGTTTAAATCAAAAACAACTTAAATGAAATTTGACTGTGTTCACATGAGTCGAACCTTGGTTTCATTCTGCACTGTAGTGGCTCCAAATGTTAAGGCAACATTACATCATGGTGCTGCTGTGCAACACTTGAAAGCAAAAGTTAACAATGAATTAAGAGGAGCCGACACTTTTCACAACCTGTGGCTTTTGACTGCTGCCTTCAATACCACCACTTCAAAGATATTTCTGTCAGGCAGGAGCGTCCACTCTGCCATAAATAACGACGTGCCTCAACAATAAACACCCAGAAAGGTGTTGTGATGACAGCTGCCAGTCCACTTGATACATTATGATTGGAGAAGATGAGAGCGAGAGAAAAAATAAAAATAAAAAAATCAAAGTGAGGACTGGTTCCGACCCGCTGGGTGATTTATTTCAGTGTTACGTAAAGACAGGCCAGCTTGGGGCATAAAGAGGCAGATGGTCTTTGTTGCTGTGAGTTTTTCAGTCTGTTAATTACACCTCTGAATATTCAGACAACACACTGGAAAATGCTGCTGTCTCAGATTTATGAAACATCATAATTATCAGAAGAAAGTAGTCTTCTACATTTATTCTTTGTCACACCCTCAGCAAATGTTTTCTTTATTTACAAAAATACTGATGTATATCGTCTTTTAGGGCTTACTACAGGATAGTTGAACTACCTTCTTTAAATGAATGTTCTAACATTTAATAATCACTTTTAAGTGCATTTTTTTATCAGTAAATATATCCACTGGGTACATTAAGTTACAAACCATTGTTTCTTCATCTCTGTCGCTGTCCTGCTTGTTTCTGACGTCCGACCTTCCTGCCGTTTTTCAAAACTTTGAGGATTGAGTTCATCTCTCGGCTTTGCTGTGTTTCTGCTGGATCATTTTGTGCAAAAGCCTTAATTAACTTGGAAATCAATTTCCTCTCTGAGTCCAAATCGTCCAGACGCTGCAGCTTCAAATGATGATTTCCCCTATTCTGTTTTGAAGAGTGCTTTTATATTGGTATGCAAAGCTGTTTTTTCTCCGTAACACAGTGTCTGTCTGCTTCGCAAACACATTAACTCTTTATTCTTATTCAACAATGTTTATTCCTGAGGAGTCACTGCAGCAGACCTGAAGTTCAAAAGGTGCAAATATAATTTTTTCTCAGCTTCATTTTATAACCGCCCACTTCTTTGCTTTTAAAATCTTTGCTGTATGTCAAAGGGGCGAGCTTCTCCATTTGCAACCTTTGCTTTGCTTTGTTAAGAATAAAATCTTTTTTAGATTATGTTACTACAATTTCCGTGACCAAATCACAGCAGACTTTATAAGTCTACTGAAACCAGACCAAAATGATTTGATTCAAACCGTGATTGTTTCACAGATTGAATTCAGTGTTTAGGAAGCTACAAGAAATGTCTGGTTTTGTCTGTGTGATGGCAGTAAAGACCATTCATTCAATAATTTCCAAAACTTATCATTTTATTAAATGTTGCACACACATTCAATCCTACAGAGACGCCCTGGAAATGAAATGAATAAAAATATTGAAACTCACTAAGTCATTTTCAAATCAACCCAACAAAAATCCAAGCCTGCAATTTGAATGTTGTCATTTTCTGATTCCAGCCACAATTTATCCAACATGCTTAAAATCTGGGACAAGAAGAAGACAGGAGGTGCTTCGAAGCGTGCACTCATTGTGTTTCCTCTTTTTAGCCAGAGTTAAATTTGTGTACGTTTTTTTTTAAGCATTTCTGAAGCGCAGCACCAGAGGTTTTCCTCTATTGCTTCTTAAATATTAATGTCCTGTCAAATCCTATTACTCTCTACCAGTCTCAGTGCATTCCTTTAAAGCACCGACTAAGGTCACAACACATGCAGAGTTGCTCTGCAATAGGAACCAGAACTTCAGACTTGCAAGCAGTGTGTGGAGAAAAAGATCTTTAGGTTTCTGCAAACATGTAGGTAGACGTTTAGGTTGTTGGTTTGTAGATTCACTGTGTGTGTTCACAAAATGCGTGTCATGTCCATCAGTCTTGAAAGGCTTAATAAACTATTAACTTTTTTTTTTTTAACAAAACAAACAAAAAAATTATGTGAAAAGATTATTCCTATGTGTGAAAACCTTTGTGAGGCTAAACAACATTTTCACCAGCAAATCAGATAAAGATCAGGCTGTGATTTTCAAAGACTTCACTAAGTAAAACACATTACACAGACTGATGTTTTCAGACCTTTTTTCATATTAATTATGATTTTTAAAATTCATACAGTTAATAAAAACATATTTCTAAAAGTATCACAATCTAGCAAATAAATAATTAGTCAAATACGGATTTGCGAGTGGGATATTTTAAACATACATATCATAATTATACGAAACAATTAAAAATGTATCAATGTGTGTCAATAATTTGTCAAACACACAATGAATGTAATACACAAACCATTAATTAAAACTGGAATTCATTACTTGTTGAAATATTTATTGTTCCAGTATTTATTCTTTTTTGTTGTTGTTGTTGTTTTTGCTAGAAATCATCATGAAATAATTGAAAGGATCAATATGGATTTTGAATTAAATCCTAACATCTGATTGGCTAATCTGCACAGCAGTTCAACGGCAGACCAATCACACCGCATTGATATCTTTACTGTGTTGCACTGGTTCTGATGGGAGGGCAGACAGATAAATTCATAAATTCACATTATTCTCCAACTCAGGAACAGGAAATAGTGAAATAAATATAAGCCTGTTGGATAACGGATGGATGAATTGATGGTATTTACATGATTACCTGCTCTATATGTTCATTCATTTGATTACATATTTCTTTATTTAAAACATCAAGTACCAAAGTGATTGTGAAAAGTGTTTACTCATTTCCCTTCATCATAAGGTTCTAAACAGACTTTATTCATCGTAGTTACGGCTACCAGATAAGCAAAAATATTAAATGAGCTAATCATTAGGAATAAATGATTTGTGAATTAAAGTGTCCTTTTAGATGAAAAGTGTAAGTCAGGGGATGGATAAAAAAACATCTAAGTTACTGAGCTTCCCCTTGAGTTCAGTTAAATCCACTATCAAGAAATGGAGGGAATATAAAAGCTGTCAGTCGTCCTCGATCATCCCGTCTTCACACAGAGTGACTAGTGAGATGGGGACAGCAGGGATACCTATGACAAAAGTTACAAACTTCAGCCGCTGATATGGAAGAGACTCTGCCAACAACAAATGTTGCCCTGTCAAAGTCTTATGGGAGACCAGCATTGAGAAAGCCGCTGCAGAAAACTCAAACGAAGGCTCAACTAGAGTTGGACATAAAGCAATTCAGTCTTAGTACATGATATGACATTTGTGAAATGGCAATCTCTCTAAGGAAGCCCAGCTGTTCACATTGAGTCACTAACTTTGTAGAAATCTCTCCTTCTGTGAAACAAGAAGAAACCCCCAACAGAACCAGGCTCAGGATGAAGAACCATCTGCCACGACCAGCTGCTGGTTTATTGGGAACATCAGTGACTTGACTTTGCAGTATTAAACTATATTATTTATGGGAACAAAACCTCACTTTCTATCTTGTTTCACCATGAGGGCAAAGACAAATCCAGCTGTATCAGTAAAACAGATACATATATGTGATTCACAGCTTCAAAGTACTGGGAAGGAGTCAAAGTATGTGTAGACATCTTCAGTCAGGTGATTTCTAATCATATTGAGACTCACTAACACACATTACTCACATCTGTGAGCAAATGTCTTTATTACTGTGAGTAAAATAATTTGCTGCTAATTCCCAGGTACGTCATTCCCTTTGAAATTGTAGATTCACAGTGGTGAGGTGACTCACTTGGATCTGTTAGTTTCTGACTCCAATGATGATGGAGCTGATGGGCTTTAAATGTGATGCAAATGCCAAGACTGTCACACCTTGTTCCTTCCAGAGGAAAACACCTGCTAGGACTCAGCTCAGAGCTCTTGGTCTCATTACCAGCTGCAGCACAGGGGGCAACAACAACACCTGTGACTCAGTTATTACAGCTTTCATTTTTCTCCAGCACAAAAAAATTAGGAAGAAAACTACATTCATCGTAAATTATATGTTTATAGAGATAGACTACATGTATATTTAAAAAAAATAAGACATCGCAAGTGAAAATTTGATAAGCAGATACAAAAATGATGATTTTAGAATGTATTTCTTTGCACTTTGCACTTAAACATTGCAGTAAGAATATGGTTTAATACCGCATGTTGTTTCCCAGTTAAATGCTGTATATAGAAGCCTTTTGGCGTGCTTGTATCTTAATAGACTGGAACAGTAAGAAATGTTCAATGTACACAGGTTTTCTCTGCAGTGTCTTGACGTAGGTTGTCATGCTGCCAGATAACATCAAGATGGAAAAGGTCAGCCTGCTTTCAGCAGCAGCAGCGGCGGAGGCGGCACTGTGGAGACGCACCCCTCTTTTGATTCCCAACACCGGGACTATGACAGAAACAAAAGGACTGGAGAAGTTCACCATCACCTGAGGCTCATTCTTACATTGGACCAAAGATGAATTGTTTCAGACGGTCCTCCCTCCTCCCACCAGTCGGTGTCAGACATCACTCACATCAAGTTTTAGGTGTGGCTTTGATCTCAAGCATTCAGTATGTCAGTAGACCGTCTTATGTAAGGGACTCAAACATCTCTTCGGATTCGTAGCAGCCTGGGTGCTGCTGAGACTGAAACCAGCGATACAGAAAAAAAAAAATGAAGATCCAAACATGAACATGAAACATCAGTTTGCAACTGGGAGGCAATTTATCTATGAAAATCCCAAAATCATGAAATTTATAAAGATCTTTATGAGACAATGCATGAAATTTTCTTCATAAAATATTGGTAATAAACATATGTTGTACAATGTAACAGAAAACCTCGATTGTGGAGATTGGGCTCTTTACAGAGATCTGGCAACCACTTTCACATCAGGCTGTGAAAAAAGAGCAATAATAAGATTTCTTTCACATTGTACAATCTTTCCAGTAAAAAAGTCTCACAGTGTTTTGTTGCTCAGTTTACCTCCCAGTTGGTTAGATTGTCACTGACCACAGTTTGACAATTCAAGCTCACTGAAAGATTTTCTTAGGATCTTTCTTTTTTCTTTTTTTTTTTAACCAAAGATAACCAAAAGTCATTGCATCTAAAATGACTAAAATCAAGTTTTATAGTAAATCAGCAATGAGCAGATCATCAACCTCTTCAACAGTGAGGAGAAAATAATATCTGTACCTCAAACTCTGAATAGGTTCTATTTGAACAAACTGGCATATTTACTGACTGCTGTCCTTTGGAGAGATGAAACTAAAGGTGAGATGTTTGCTGCCCTTCAACCTCCTTCCCCTAAGCGAAGTCTGAGACGTCTGAAGAAGTGTGAAGACATTTCTCACACACTGGGATGTGTGAGTGAATATTAAAAGCTTGGAAGCAAATCATGAATGGGTGTGTGTTTGTTTTTTTGGACGTTGGTCTGACGGCCCATCAGCCTTGTCAGCCTGATTAATCAACAGACATTTAACAATTCTCAAATTGATGAGCAGCAGAGGGCTCCATGTGCTCAGATATGTTTTATTGACATAATTATAAATTTTTCGTAGAACGCAGCCAAGGTGTCGACCTAAATGTATATTTTTAGGAATGTCCTAATGATACTTATTTTTTAATTCCTAAATACAATATTCATTTATTTATTCTTTATAAAGTGAGGGGGGGTCACTTTATAAAGACACTGGTCCACACTGGTAGTGTGGATCAGTGTCTGCACAGTCCTTCAGATTCTACATATTACTTTTTAAATAATTGAATGGCAATGTGTGGCATGCACATATGTAACACACACACGCACACACACATGCACACGTGTTTTCACCAGGATTTTGCAATGACTCTCGTTCATTTTTCATTCATTTCTGTAGCGTAACCCCAAGTTCTAGTTTCTGAACAAAATCATTGTCAGATATTGAGATTTCATTTAGCTCAGTTCTTCCAATTTTTAGCTTTCAAAATTATCAGTTGCTGTTTTGGTAATTGTTTTATGCTGCTGGCCATGTTTCATAACCTTAGGCCATTAAAACATCACTAATGTATACAAATGTTTAATAGTATTATGCAGTGTGGCCTCCTAAATATTAACTAGCAGGGAAGCAACATGTTTCTTCTTCTTCTTTGCGAATGAAGTGACAGCATACAAAAGGACAGCTCAGCCCTGTGGATTCAAAGACCTTTAACCTTTCCTCTCCCTCTGTTTATTGTTGCAGTGTTGACACAGCTGTCAGGTTCTATACGTATATCTTGTGATTCTCAGAAAACCCAAAGTCCAACTTGGAAAAAAATCGAAAGAAGCACATCAGGTATTGAATCAGTAAATGTTTGTCTCATCTTTTCTTCACCAAACATAGACAGAACCGTGACACGTGTCACATAAAACCATTCATTCATGAACACTAAACAACACCACAGATTCTTCAAAGGATGTCAAGGAGATATCATACTGGAAAATAACCTTTAAAAATGTTTGGATGTAATAAATGTTTATAAGACGAACATGATTTCATCATCTCTGGGATGATTTCTCACACAGTTATCACAAATCTCTTTTGTTTTGGAGATTCAGTCTTTCAGCTCTGATTCCTCGTTTTCTGGTTTTTCCCACACAAACTTCAAAATGCAGTCCTGCATCTTGGACTTGAACACAGTGTCAAAGTATCGATTCTGCTCCCCAGTGAACATGTTTTTCCAGTCTCCAATCTCACCTGGATGGTAGAAAAAAAAATAAGACAGGATTTTTATTCTTAAGAAAGTAAAAGTATATTTTCTGTAGAAATGGAGAGCATAAAATAAAAAGTTCTTCAGTTGTGTTCGTACCAAGAACATTATTTTCTCGAGACCTGATTTATGCATGTAGTTACATTTAAAAACTCACTTCTATATGAAAAAGTGTGAGATGTTTGTAACAGGTCGATTCATTTGGAGGATCATTTAACTTGGATCACATGTTGTAAGACAAATTAAACCACCTTTCCTCATGAAGCAGCCTTTGCTGTGATCCAGTATCTCATCAGGAATGAGGCTGTAGTTGATCATCTTGTTGTCCTTCATGCAGCTGAAGCTGCAGTGTTTCACACAGTTATTGAGCTCATGCTCCAGCAGAGGGCGCTGCAGGAAAGAGCTCACCCTGTTAATGGTCCCACGCAGGTCCTGACATCAAAACAAGTTGGTAAAATTATATGTATATAAAAAAAAACTAACAACAATTATTCAGACAATTAAACAATGACTCAGTCAGTTCTTTCAAAGTAACGTGGGGGAACTTTGAAATACATGATTTGGGACATAACTTATAGTTTACTCTAAAAATTAATAATATCTTCTGCGTTATACTGTTTTTTTGGATTTTTCATGATAATGTTATCTTCATTTATATGTGTCTACTTTAGAATGAAGGAGCTCTTCTTTTACCTTTGACATCTCTTCATATGTGACATGCAGCAGGTTGAGAGCTGCAGCCTGACTGGTCCAACCCTTAATGTGGTCAAACCAGGAGCCAAAGTGTACTGAACAGAATAGATAGGGGAAAAAAAATCCAAATTTAGGAAACACAATAAAAATATTATAGAAACAGAAAAATGTCAACTCACATGTTCCCTCCAAGAACTGATGCAAAAACTCAGGAAAGGAGCCAGGATCAGGGAGGAAGTTGGCCATCTTGTGGAAGTGATAAAAGGACACCAGAACATCTTTAGGGTTTCTGCTCACATAGATGATCTGTTGGGAGATAAACAACAAAGTGTGCCAGCATGTTGCAGCTGCTCTTGCAAAGAATAATAATAGGATAATAATAGGATAATATCCTGATATAATATTTATATTTTGAAGCTGGAAAACTGAAGTGAAAAGATCACCAGTGTCCAAAAAAGTAACACGTCAGTGAATAAATATCATTACATCATCCCTGCATCAGCGTTTTTAAATATGTGAAGTTTTTATTTATTTATTCTACCTGTTCATGGTCTATTTAACTTTTAGAGCTTGTTTACATTTGTTTGACTTCTTTCTCAAACATCTCATCTCCTTAATTTAGTCAAGTAGATCATCTCTTCCTGATTAGTATTGGCACTGATTAAAATGCTATGTTTCTATCTAAACTCACCAAATATGTGCATTTCAAAATGTTTTATGTTTTAGGTTTAATGGATTTCCTGACCTTTTCTACAAAAACTCATTTTTATCAAATAGAATGAGAAACAACCAGTGGATGTTGTTTATCAAAGTCTGGTTGTTCAGTTTTAAAATTTATATTAAATTTATATTAAATCTGAACATATATATGTGTGTGTGTGTGTGTGTGTGTGTGTGTGTGTGTGTGTGTGTGTGTGTGTGTGTGAATCTGACCCTGGCCTTGGACTCCTGGAGGGCGGGGCCCAGCAGGTCATGGGGCAGATGTGTAGTCAGAACTCGAGGTGTTGAGGTTGAGCTCTTCAGCAAATCTGCACAGTAGTATTGCTCCAACCAAGGGGCTCTGGTCCAGTTTGGAGAACTCTGGGACAGATGTGGGTCACCTCTGCTGGATATGAGGGTCACAATTTCTTGCATCCATGTTGTGCCTATTGAGAGAAATCAGAGAGACATGTAACTTGAGTTTTACTGTTCTCATTGATCAGTATGAAATTTTTTTAGTAATAGGACTGCACCATATTTGTTATTACTTTTAGTTTCTTTCCTGGAAAATTCATACATTGGTTTTCCAGCAATAAGAAGGAAGAAACAGACTGCTTAGAGGAAATGCTTTACAACCCAGTGCATAATTTTCTACATGGATTATTCCAGATTAGGAATAATCCATGTGATCCCACACCCTGTTTTGGACAAACCAGTTTGACTGGTTTTGGACGAAGAAGGCAAATTTCCTCAAATAGATTTCCCCCATGGTTTGCTTACTGAAGACTTTCCTACATCACCAAGAAGAACAGTGTGTCACTATAGGCACTCTATGCCGTTCCCATGAAATGCTGCCAATTCAAAAATAAACCATTAAGACCAACCTGACCAGCTGAAGAGACCTCACAATACACATTAGATGATATTCTAGTGTTCTGTCGTTCAGAAAGCCCAACTACTCTCCACTGTTGACTTATTGAAAATTCATGAAATATTAAATATAACTTAGTAAGAAGTCACCAGTGAAGTGCAGCATGTCCTGATGGTCAGAGTCGCCTCCTCTTACCTGACTTTGGATAGGACACAATGAGGACATCCGTGTCTTGAAACGGAAACTTGAGAGCGTGATGTAAGGAATCCTGGGTGTGCAGGTGCCCCGGATACGAAATGCCATGAAAAATCTCTGTGACATCCAACCTGGCCATGTCCTCTCTTTATATATTTATGAATGTGATGCTCACTATCCCTTTACTGCAGCTCTTCTGTCTCAGTGAGTCTTTGACTCTGTGAGACATTCTGAGCTATTGCATGAATCCAAAAAAGGAAGTTCAGCCAGATCCTCCTCTAAATGGGCGTCTGCCAGTAGATATTTTGACAAAACTTTCCAAGAATGGCCATCATACAAAAAAGAATAAATATTTTATAAATGATCGTCATGTCCCAGTCTAAAATAATTCAAGAACAGAAGAGAAACAAAGCATTGAAAGAGTTACAAAACCACATCTAGGGGCGTGAGTGTTCACAAGTAGAGAAAAACCTGTAGTAGTGGTGAACCTTGGTGAAATGACAAAATGTTCTGACAAAAAACACTCAGAAAAACACCTAAAGCATTGCAGGCCTCAGCTAAGGTCAGTGTTCATCATTGAACAATAAGAAAGTGATTGAACAATAATGGTTTCAATGGAATCTTGGCAGCCACCAAAAGTCTGTAGAAAGTTTTCTCTAAACTGATGAGTGAAAGGTGGAACATTCTGGAAGATTTTAGAGTGGCCTAGTCAAAGTCAAAACATGCATCTTATTGGAATGAATCCGGAGTGATGTAAAATACCCATTGCTTGGTTTTGCAAAAGCTTGATGGCAGTTGTTGGCATCAAGGATGGCAAAACCAGGTATTAGGTTTAGGAGGCAATTACTCCTGCATATAGGACCAGGTTAGTGTGGGTAGCTTAAAAATTCATTTTATATTTTCTTGATTTATCTTTGATTTTAAAATGTGTTAGACGATGATTAAAAATGTTACAGAAATATAAACAGAAGAAATCTGTAAGGAGGAATTACTTACTTCACGTCACTTTTTAAATCAACTTTGACGGCTAATTGGGTTAAAATGTTTTCGGAATCAGCCTGGGCACTGGACTACAACCATCATCTGATCTCAGATGTTTAAGTTGCAACGTTGTGTCGGTTTGTTCAAGTTTAATAAACACTCATGTTTATTTGCATCCAAAGATCCGACTATAAATCATAATCTATTACAATATATCTTGCTGTTCTGCTCACAACCAAAAGCTTCTTGGAAAAGCTTGGGGGGAAAAAAGTGAGTCATTCTGGCAGAGCCCACCGTGAGAAGAACTATATATATACATAAACATTCAGGAATGTTTTAAAGAGACAAATGAGAGTTCTGGTTTTGATCCTTATTTTCAGTTCATTAAAGTCAAGAAGATAGTTAATTTTTTTTTTTTTGTCTTCTATCATCATTTACGTGATAACAACCATTTTATCTTTCAATAATAACTTGTTCTAGGATTTAGGCAATTTGGTTTTAATTGATCATAAAGATTATGTTTGACATAAAAATGTTATGAGCTTTGTTATACAGTATGTGAGTTATAAAAATAATTTGATGGCATAATGGGGCCATTTAACTTCTAAACTTTACTGTCCTCTAAAGAACATAATGATCTTTGCTAAGCAGTAAGTCATCAGGTCTGCCTGCAGATGTGGGCTGATTGTTACTCCAGATGTTTAAAGGACAATCTGTTTTTTTAACCACAATGTTAAATGTTTGTCTTTTACAACCTACAGTCATGTGTGAAAGAACAATTTAGACCTTTTTGACAAGTTGTTTTAATTGGTGAAAACACCAAATTCACAGTAACACCTGGGATTTACAGTCCGTGTTGGTTTATATCCAGCTGCTGCCTGAAGTTAACGTCCGGGTCAGATCCCGACTCTTGGTGACACATTCTTCTTTCTTTAGTTCTTGGAGCTGTTCATGTTCAGAAATGTTGGCTTCTGTTTATGCACCACATTTTTGAGATTTACCACAAGTCGGAGACATAATCCAGACATCGAGAGAAAATTAATATTAATGCCACATTTTCTTCAACAAATTGTGTCTGAATTTCTAGAGGACGTTGCTCTTGGAGGATATTTCTCTCCCTCTCTTCATGTTATCGCAGCGTTGGGAGGAGGACATAATCCCGCAAACAACCACACACAGGAACTGTGTCAGAATGCTTCACTTTTGGCACAAGACTCTATCTGGCTCCTTCCTCTCTGGGTGAATGCATTTCTAAACACTTCAGTCTATCAGAAGGGTGATTTTTTATTTTTTCAGATTTAATAACTTAGCTCCAGTCTTCTGCCATCCATTGCTGTACTTCCTGCAAAAGTTCAGTTTGACCCTGATGGCTGTCTTTGTCAGAAATGACTTATTTTCTACTCATGTTGCCACAGCAAGCGAATGTAATGCTGCCTCAGGTGCAGAGCTACACCCACCCACCTGCTGCCACCGTTGAGCAAGCTTTGCACTGGTGGTAATATGATTCAGTCTCATGTTCTCATGTTTTCATTGTGCCACTGTGCGCTCGGCTGATGTTTCATGCTGTTGTCAACCCGGGCCCCTTCTTCTTTAGTGAACAGTCATGCTTTGAGCATTTTTGTTTTTTTTTTTTGTTTGTTTTGTTTTTATTCTTTGTCTGCAGACAAAGTGGTTGATCCTTTTAGAAAATATATACTTGTTTTACAGTAAAGTTCTGGAAAATCTTTACAAAAAATTATTTTAGGCCACTAGAATAGCAAAAATAATATTACTTTCTCCAAAAGAACAATGGACACTATCCAAAAACATTTGTAGTGAATAACAGAAAAAAAAACTGTCAGAAAAGAAATTACACATTAACCAACATAAACTCACAAGACCACAGATTATACTTGCAGTTGAGCTACTTATTACACTCTGTGATTTACTGACAAACAGAGAAATGACAGAGGAGGAGCAATGAGCTGACATTCAAACTGATCAGTGCATGGAAAGGGGTAGAAATCAGCTTTGACCCAAACAGAAGGACAGACTGCCAGTACAAAAAATATATTTATTTTTTTTTTTGCAGCAAATATTAGAATCTGAGATATTTTATATTTAAAGAGATGTCACCCAGGTTGATGTTGTCTTCATGTCTGGCACTGTGGATCAGCTGTTGCGCCGTCACCTTGGCTGAGGACTCATTCTTGACCAGAGCTCAAGACCTGATGAAGGAAACGCCACTTATTGATGGGCAAGTTCAAACGTCTTTTGTGCTGATCTTGGCTCTGTATATTCTAGTAGCAGTAGAACTTAAAATAAGTGATTTTAAGTTCAGGTTAGAAGATTTGAAAAGCCAACAGTCTTTGTAATTTATCAAACCGATCTGCTAGAAAGTTTGATCTTTTCCTGTCTGATCATAATGAATATCATTTTTGACTATGACATTCTTGTAGATTGTTGACTTTTATTATTTATTTAATAAAACAGCCACAATGACCTGCCTTGGCAGCTTCGAAAGAGCTTCAACAATCAACTCAACAAGGTGGATCTCAACACACTGGATACAACACACACCAACATCCCAAAGATCAGGAAGGGACAGATCGGTGCACAGGTACGTTCAAAGCAGGAACTACTGGAGACCAACTATCTAAAATATAGAAGGTCTTTAAAAGAAAGAAAGAAAGAAAGAAAGAAAGAAAGAAAGAAAGAAAGAAAGAAAGAAAGAAAGAAAGAAAGAAAGAAAGAAAGAAA
>NW_006799999.1:373083-483274 GCF_000485575.1 Poecilia formosa
AAAGAAAGAAAGAAAGAAAGAAAGAAAGAAAGAAAGAAAGAAAGAAAGAAAGAAAGAAAGAAGGAAAGAAAGAAAGAAAGAAAAAAGGAAAAGTAGGAAATTTAGTGAAAAAAAAAGAAAAAAGCATCATGTAGCTATTCATGAACTAAACATCTCTCATTACATAAGGAAATTATGCAACATTCAAAATCTATCAACCATTCAGTTGTCATTCAGCTGTCTGGTAAGTCATGAAGTTGCAATAATCTAACTTTATGGCAGTAAAACACTGTAAAAACCCTAAAAGCCCAACTGGTCTTGGCCAATCAGGTTTGGCAGATAAACAAGACAGAAAACATTACAGACTGAAAACTGCACAGGGAAAAAGTCACAGTTTTGAAAAACTAATTCTCAGGTGATCTGAAGATCTTTCTTCATTGTAACCCAGGAGAACTCGAGGCTCAGAGCCTCGACTAGTTTTCTCACCCAAACAAAGTTTGCAGCGGGCCAGAAATAAATAAAAACGTTAAAAAAAAACGTTGAATTGATTTCCCCCTGCTCAGTGTGCTTTGACACAATGTCTTGCGCTGCTTTCTCAGTTCTGGGCGGCGTATGTTCCCTGTGACACGCAGTACAAAGATGCTGTCAGGCAAACTCTGGAGCAGATAGACGTGATCCACAGGATGTGTTCAAAATACCCAGACACTTTCCAGTTTGCCACCAGCAGCAAAGGTGAGGCATTTGTCGTTCCTAAAGTTAGTTCTCATGGGGCCAGCACCCTGCATGTTTTAGTTATTTCTCTGCTTCAACACACCTGAATCAAATCATTAGATCCTGGGAGTTGGACCATTTGAATCAGCTGTGCTGAAGCAGAGAGATCTCTAAACGCCTTAGATGACGGGAGCTGGACACACATGATCTGGACCATTTATGTCCTGCGTTTAAACAGTCGTGTCACTCGGTGTCACCCATTATAACCTGCACAGATATCGAGGATGCCTTCAGATCGAAAAAGGTGGCCAGCCTGATAGGGGTGGAGGGGGGTCACTCCATCGACAGCAGCCTTGGGACTCTGCGTGTGATGTACCATTTGGGCGTCCGCTACATGACGCTCACGCACTCGTGCAACACACCCTGGTGAGAGCAAGCAACACACCGAATTAAAGGCATTTTCATAAAAACAAACATACATCCAATTTAAATGCAAATAAATGAGTCAAAATTTAGATTACAACAATCCTCAGGATTGATTGTGATAGAATCCAGAGTATGATTTAAAAACTGAAGCGGAAATGTTACATAGGTTGGATTAATGGTAAGAGAAAAATACATTATGAGCTGTTTTTTAACTGCTTTGTGAAGAAATGTTTCCAACAAAAATGTACCCCACAAAAAAACTGTCCATTAGCTTTGGTTCAGGTTTCATTGTGGAGAGTACGGGAGATTCCTGCAAGTCTGTCCCACAACGTATCAGATTATCCGGATATCTGGGCTGGTTTTGACATGTTCTGCTTAATGACCCAGACTACAATCAGGAGAAATTGTGTTGTCCCTTAAACAGACTTTGAACACCAAGTTCTTTCCGCTTGCAGCTGCGTGTTAACTGAGAAGCACTAAAGAGATTTCAAACAAGTTTAAAGCGCCACATGAATGTAGATCAACCTTTTTGTGTGTTAGTGTGAAACTTCGATTCAACCTGCATAAAATTGTGATCAGTACTATTTACTCATAAGCTCTACTTAGATTTCTCAAAGGTTAAATAACTCCATCACCATGAACATCATAGGAGAAAGAGTGAAGAATTGCTGTTTCTCAGTGAAAGTTCAACAACATTGTATGTTTATGATATTTCTATATACCGTATTTTCCGCACTATAAGGCGCATCTTCAATGAATGGCCTATTTTAAAACTTTTTTCATATATAAGGCGCACCGCATTATAAGGCGCATAGAATAGACTCTACAGTAGATGCTGGAGTTACGTTATGCATCCACTAGATGGAGCTGCTCAAGGGAACGTCAACTAAACAGTCTGACTCTGGTCGGCGAGGAGAGCCTTCCGCGACTGGGCCGGGGCGTGGCCGGACGATGGTCACCCTTCTCGGTTCATGTACAGCATGTTCGTGGAGAAGGTGGTGCTAAATGACCTGCAGACGACCTGATTATCAGATCGGTAGGTAGATAGGTCAGTCAAACTTTATTAACAAACCAGCGTTCTGACAACTATCCCAGCATGCACCGCGGGCTTCTTCTTCTACGGGCGAAAATGAAGTCGGGGGGCTGCTTACCGTAGTTGCTTGACCTGTTGGGGCTCAATATTGGTCCATATATAAGGCGCACCGGATTATAAGGCACAACCCTCAAAAAACCCCAAACCCCCTTCAATTTTGAGGAAATTGAAGGGTTCTTTTAGGTGCACCTTATAGTGCGGAAAATACTGTACTATCGACAATTAATTTTCTTTCAAAATAAGACTTAAATTATTTAAGTCTTCTTAATTATAAGAAGGAAATAAATAGCTGGGTTCGGAATAAAGTTTGCAGTCATCTTGGTGTTCACACATGCTAATCAACTTTTTAGTTTAAATCATGCACAAATCATTTTGGATTTTAGATTAGTTTGCAAATTACTTTATAATGTCAAATAATCACCAACTTGAGGATAACAGATTGAAACAATAAATATAGTTTGCAGGATAAAAACATACACTGTGGTTTTCACTTAGATTATGTGCAAGTGACCCGTTTCTTCTCATCAGGATGGACAACTGGCGTGTGGACACCGGAGCAGACCCATCTGAGCATAACGGCCTTTCTGCTTTTGGCGAGGTGAGAAGAAGCAATAGAGATGATTTGACTTTCACAGTCGGTTGTTTAACAGATTACTCTGTGATTGTATTCCTGCAGGTTCACTGTTACTGTGATGTATTTTACATGACCTGTGTAAAAAGATAAAAACCTCTGGGTCTGATACAAGTTCATCTTGTGAACTGCTTCATGTTTTACTGCCTGACAACATTGATTGATTTGAGCTAGGCTCTCAACATCTGTTGTACAGGAAAAGATATGTATGGATGGACATATGCTTAGCATGATAATACTTCTGTGGTCAGGGCTCTGAATGGACAAAGTTGCACAACATTTTGTGTTTGATAATCAGTGAACTCATAAAGCTCCAGCTGGAAAACAGATAATATATACAGAAGAGGCTTATCTGCTAATATGTGGACAGCCTTGTTGCCACAACTCTTTAGATCTTTAGATCATTTTGCGTTAATGATTGTAAAACGACTGTTACATGGCGGAAATCGACGTCAGCTGCCGGGAATAGAACTAGACGTGAAACATGGACACAAATATTTACTGCAGGTGTTGAGGCGATCTGCTAAGAAATATATTTAAATGTTATTTTCCTGTTTGGCTTGGTTGACAGAAAGTGATTGCGGAAATGAACCGTCTGGGGATGCTCATCGACTTGGCTCATGTGCCTGTAAAAGTGATGAACCAGGTCCTGGACATATCCAAAGCTCCCGTTATCTTCAGCCACTCCTCTGCGTACACCGTGTGTCCACACAAGAGGAACGTCCCCGATGACGTCCTCGATAGACTGGTGAGTCTGTTGGGTTACTGCAATACACAAAGAAAAGTACTTAGATAGCTCGTTAACGTTTTTTTGTTGTTGTTGTTTGTTTGGGTTTTTTTTAATTGTGTATCCAACTAGTTTCATTATCCTGAGTCCTATAAACACGGAATATAAAGAGCCAATTTTAAAATGTAGATTTACAGTTTAGAAAGTTATGATATCGCGTCTCTAAAGAAATATGCAAATCCAGTCCTTTTGCATTTAGCTCTGTAAAAATCTACTGCCATTCTAACGATAGATTTTTACAAGAAGGGTCAGTCTTGTTTTTAGAAAAACAGGATGCTTTTGTTTTGCATGAAATCTCTTTTTACAAAGTATGTCACAATTTAGCTCAAATGCTTCCAAGAAAAAGCAGCCGTTTTCAACGTTGCTGTTGCTGAACGTGTGACTTTGTTACACTTTAGCTTCCTGAGCAATGTAACAATGTGCTGCCAATACCTAAGAGAAGAAGTCTCCCCAAAAAATGCATTCATGTTTTTAAGCAATTGCTTAACAGAAAATGTGCTACAAAGCAAAATTGTGAAATTGCAAAGATGAAAACTTGCTGATTTTGTTACATAACATGAACTGTTTTTATTTTTTTGTTGCTGTAGATAACAAACTTTTAAAAGCCTTTTATGGTGTCATCAGAGCTTAAGTGAAACCTTATAAAACAATTCAGTTTATGTCATACACGCTTAATGACCACTATCAAACTGCAGTCAATAAAATGAGAAGGCATATTTTATGCTAAATTGTTAAATATTATCAGATCAAGCAGGTGTGTTCTGCAATAGATTAGACGGCAGATTAGTTTAAAAGCTTCAAGTCCAACTAATCAGAAAGGACAAATCTCCATCTATCATCAAAGCTTCAGCTTGTCATGCCGTATTTCTTTCTGACTCTAGAATAAAACTGGAGGAATTGTGATGGTGAACTTCTACAATGACTATGTGACGTGCAGCACGACGGCAAACCTCTCAGATGTGGCTGGTAAATTAACAGTCTTGCCATAACAGCTATTGTAAAACTAGTTAAATTGTAACAGTCATCATCTACCTTAAAAGCAAAAACACAAAAAGCCCCCCTGTCCTTTCACTTGATTGTAAAGTTTACTGCTCTCATTGCAGATCACTTTGACCATATAAAGAAGGTGGGCAGCGCGGGTATTATTGGTTTTGGTGGAGATTATGATGGAGTACCCAGGTGAGTGCCAGTAAAAACCTGGAGGGAAGATAAGCAAATTTTAATCCATCATCGTTTTCCCACCAGCCAGTCTTACATAATCACAGTTAAATAAAATTGAAGAAGAGTTTTCCAGAAGATTTTTTTTTCACTGACGTTGTTCTGCCAGGGTTCCTGAGGGTTTGGAGGACGTGTCTAAATATCCCGATCTGGTGGCTGAACTTCTGAGGAGAGGGTGGACGGATGAGGAAGTGAAAGCAGCTCTTGGAAACAACCTCCTCCGGGTCATGAGGGAGGTTGAAAAGGTGAGAGCTACTGTATATTCTCAGCATTAAGCTTTGTGGATTGTTTTTAATATTTTAACTGTGAAAGAAAAGAACAGTGAGTCAACATTAAGGAATAGAAAGAAGCACAAAAGACATCCCATTGTAAACAGATAATGATTATAATGGTGTTAGTTCATCCTGTGTAGCTATGACAACTTCAGCTTTTATCGAACACTCAAAAAAGTTTAAATAGGATTTTTCTTTCTTTTTTTTTTTCTTTTTTTTTTTTACCATTCTTTCTAAACAGCATTTATGAGGTCAGACACTGATGTCGGATGAGAAAGGCTTGGATCACAGCCACCACTCTAATTCATCCCAAAGCTGTTCTGTTGGGTCATTATCAGACCTTAATTCAGGTCCTTCAGATTTCTCCATGCCAAACTCGCACATCTATAGGTCCTGGACTTTGATTTGTGCACTGGTGAGATAAGAAGGAAGCCTATAGCTGCAGAAAGTTTACATCCTGCTGCATCCACCGACCTGCTCTGGGATTTTACATGGCCACTTAATGGCTGAGTTGCTATTGATCCCAATAGTTTTCACATTTATTTATTGCACAGGTGATATCCTATCTCTGTGCCGCTCCAGATTTCACTGAGCTCCTCAGAGTGACCCATTGTGGTAGCAGGCCAAGGTGCTGATCTTGTAAACATTTGGAGTTTGGTGACTCATTATTGCAATACAGTGTAGGTAGTAAAACAAGGCCCAAGCTTGGCTTATATAATTTAATTTATGTGCTTTATTTTTGATTTGGGGAACCTGTGTTTGTTTTGCTATCAAATCAAAATTAAATCAATGGGGTTGTTTTTTTGTGTAGCACATTTCAGCAACAAGGCATTTCAAAGTGCTTTACATCATAAAACCCCCAAAATATAAAGTCACAGAACACACAGTCAACAATGGAAACATTACATTTTGCCACCATTACACATCAGATTGTTGGTGTTTCATTGACTGTGTTTCAAAAGGAACTCTAACTAGGTGGGTTTTTAGTCTAGATTTAAAGGCGCTCAATGTTCCAGCTGTTTTGCAGTTTTCTGGAAGTTTGTTCCAGATTTGTGGTGCATAGAAGCTGAAAGCTGCTTCTCCATGATTGGTCCTGGGGATGCAGAATAAAAAATTATGAAACGATTGCTGATTTGAATGGCTTACAATAAATCCTTAAAAGCTACCTGACCTTATTGCACCTCCACAGCAATTTGTACATATTTGAATTATACACTATGTCGGAATGACCTTTAGCAACAATGGCAGCTGGACTGTGCTCCATTTGGGAAAAGTTAGAGCAGCCTTTTTTTTTACCAGACCAGTCTTGCACTGTTGTTGCTCCAGCTTCAAGTTTAATGTATTTAAATTTAAACTTTAAGTAAGAATCTAAGGATTTCTTTACTAAATCACTGGCAGCTTTTAGAAAAACATCTTGGAAAACAAAGACTGTAATGTTTACCCCATTTAACCCCACCGGTCATAATAGTAACCAAGAAATTTATTACACTTTCAAGGACTCCAAAAAGCTTCCTGATTACATTTTCAGTTAATGTTCAGCTAACATTGAAAGTTTAGAGTGTTTGGATAATAATTATGCAGTATCACATGTTTAGAGTAAATTATCACATGACTAGAGCTGTTTAAATGTTGGTTGCACCTTGGCGAGAAGAAGACTGCCACAAACCTCCCAAAGAAGAGGATAGCAATGTATGTTTAAATAAGCATATAACAGATTTTTGGTGCACATCATCTTTAAAGTGTCTAGTTATGATATACACCTTTGCATTTACAAAAAGTGGTTTGGTGTGTGAGCAGGATGTGTAAACATGTTGACGGTCACAATAGTGATCGGTGGGATAATATGTTTGACCTTACTTATTTAAATACATACCATATTCTTCCAATTCCTAACTTCTTCCTTTTTAAGATTAATTTTGAGTGTGGTTCTTGATCTATTAGACTTAGTGATGGCCAGACAAAGCATACAACAATGTAGTTATGAGAAAGATGGATTTTGGATTTTGGTAGTGGGACTTAGACATGGACCATATGGGGAAGTTGGGCCATTTTAAAATGTCCGATTTTGAATGCATATGATCAGTTCATGGGAAAAGAGGATGATCTGACCCTTCATCAGTCATGTGCCATTCTGTCACCACCTGCAAAGTTTATGATGAAGGGACAACTGTCTCTCTGATGTTCCCTTTAAAACTAAAGAGGATCCAAACGAGGTTCTGACACAAGATGAGAAACTGCTGATCCACTAGAAAAACAACAATATTTCATAGTAGAAACAAAGATGAGGAAGAACTATACAGAGACTGATGTCAACTAGATCAGTGAGCACATGGGAGGTGTAGACCTTCATGACCAAAACCCCTCAAGGTTCAGTGTCATGATCGGGTCCAAGAAGTGGTGGTGGCCCATCCCAAAAGCGCACTTGTAAATAGCGTGACTGTAGTTTAGGAGGTAGGAGTTTATCCTGTACCTGGTGGGAATTATTATTTGACTTAAATGTAGGTCTGCACACTTTCAGAGCACAAGGAAAAATGCTAAGCATTGTTGATTAATTGTTTATTTTAGGTCATATAGTGCAGATCTTAGGAAATTCAAATATGTTCTAGATAGTACAAACTTTTAGCAGGACTTCCAGTGACTTTCTTACCGCCTCTTTTCCATGAAGAACGGATTTGTGGAAAACTTGAGTAGTTGCAGTGTTTATTGATTAATGTGAAATCAGAATCAGCACACACATTGCTTGCTGTCATTTCTTGCTTAAGGTCCGTGACACGATGTTGACCACCTCGCTGGATGACAGTCCTATTCCATACGATGATGTGAAGAACCCCTGCAGGACGAGCTACGGCTACACCGTCTCTGGAGCCGTTCGTTCTCTCAGCACATTGACCCTTTTGCTCGTTACGGCTTTCCAGGCTGTTATGACATTAACAGATTAGTAATCACCTCTGCAGTGACATTTCATTAAATCTTAGGATTTGAAAACTTTAATATTAAAACTCTTTGTTCTGGTCAACCTTCAATTATTTTATCAGTTTACTAAAATACTCAAGTTACCTAACAATGATTAGTCAAAGCAGAGCTTAAGCTTAAGATCAAAGAATGCATGAGAGGGCAAATCTTAGACTCTTATCTTGATTTTACTACAGTATCCAAGAGGGGGTTTTTTCTCGGACTGAAGAATGATCTGCACTGGATGGGAGCTCTTATGTGAGAGAATAGCTCCATCTGGTGTTCTTTGTAAGACACTACAAGAGCATTTATCAACAGCTTTTGGCGAACTGCTGGACAAGAAGAAACATGTCTGATTTCACAGGATAATAAAACACAGAAATAAAGTGTCATCAACTTTCATATCTTTACTTTACAGAAGCACCATTAACGGATCACTAAAAGACATGAAACTGGAGTTACAGTAGAACATTTTATGAAAACAGTGTCATTTTCTTTTAAATGCATGAGGGAAGTCTTAAAAAATAAAAATCCAACAGATTAGGTTTAATCAGGAAGTCTGATCTACATCGCCACCTTTAAGGAATTAACTGTAAACACAATTACTTAACGTTTTTAGTCATTTAAGATGCCCAACGGTGAATGTTGGTTCTTGCAAATCCCAGAGCATTCAAGCATCACTGTTGCCATAATTCAGTAGTTTATATTCCTTTTTTTGTCAGCCACACAGTGGATTAAACATGTTTTAATTAACCAATATCTTTGCTTTTGTCTCCGAGTTTCAACACATACTACACCCAAACACACTTGTGGTATTTATGTCAACAATGCTTGTTAGAGGCACAAAAAATAACTGAGGAACATCATCTGACTGATTAAGTAACTCATTGAAAACTCCATCAATTGGCGCCCTCTTGTGTGCTTCACAGGAACAAATATCAATCTGAGGACGATAATCATCTGCAGAGGAAGAACAAACTTCCCAGGACAGGCATTGGAAAATATGAGGACAAATATTTCAAGAGAACTATTATTACTTTTTTTTTTTAACAAACCTGTGAACATTGGCAGCATGTAACTCAATTTTTCACCACAAAGCAGAAACCAGCAAAACTGTTTATTAAATTAGTTGCTTGTAAATTTAAAAGAGCTACTTTTCTAACTTCCTTCATCAGCAAGCAGCACTGGAGTGCTTAAAAAAAGCTCATCTGTAAACCTTAGGAATAAGGTTTACAGATAAAAGTGAAAAGATTCACTTTTACAAATTGCTGTTATTTTAGATTATATTTTTAAGCTGCTCTTTGCTGTTGGTACTATTGAGATATTCTTTAGGTACCACAAGAGGGAGCGGCAGCTTTCATACTGTATGTTTTTCAGGAAAATGGATGAATGGCTGCAGCACAAATTACCAACTATAGATGAGACAATGATTAGTTTTAAATGGGTTTCTGTGGAACAGCTCAATATAGACATTATCTTACCTGCAGTAAACTAATATTAGAGATTGGGTTAGTGCCATCATGTTACATTTTTTTAATCGACTCCCTCTTTCATATAAGCTGGAGCAAATACCAAGTAACGTTACACCTAATCACTTTGTTATTATATTTAATATATTTTCATTTTCTTAATGAAACAATATGACAGCAGAGCTGTTGAAAACTGCAAACTGATCTACTCTACACCAAAAGAAAACACGTTACACGGCAAAATGTGTCTTTTCCTGTGACATATGAAGAAATCCACATAAATCAGAATATACGGAGGCAGAAGTTTCATGTAGAACATTTTGGCAGTAACAGCAGCTACAGCTGATCAGGAGGGGAAATGGAAACAACCGTTATGTGCAAATGTGACTAAGAGTAAAATTTCTGAAATATTTGAATGTCACAGTGTACATTTTCTCTAGAATAAGTCCAGCTTGGATTCGCTATACTGACATGGCTACTCACTACTACCACCAACTTCACACAACCCCATTTAAAAAAATTATTTGAAAGTAGTGTACTACATCACCACAGACAGAACTGTTGCTTATTACAGTCCAGTGTAAACCTTTAATATACTTACTAAAGGTTGGATTAGAAAATGCTACAACTAAAGGCTCATGAGCTGAAATCAAAAAGAAGAAGTGACTAAACCCTCTGTAACAACAGACAGATATAAGGTGCTCCGGTGTCGGCGCTTTAGGCGACACGTTTTCCATCTGAGGTATCTTTGGAAGAAGGAAGTAAAATCAGTCTGCAGGAGGAGGCCGACGACAGGTTTTACAATGCAACGTCTTCCTGTGTCCCGTTTTCTCCTTTCTGTGTGTTGCTGCCCGACAGCAGAGGCAAAACAGATGGCCCAGTGATCCTGTACGGCAAATTATCTTTGGTCAACATCTTCCTAGTGGCAGAAACCAAGCGGGAATAATTATCCGGATTGTACTCGGACACCGGAGGCCGCGTGCATAACAAAGGCAAACAGTCTTTCTTCTGTTGGGACAGGAAGAGAGGCGGCCGTCGCTGGCTCTCGCCCTCCTTCAGGGAGTCTGGGAGCGACTTGCGTTTGCTTTCAGGCAACAGCATGATGCAGAGCACGGAGAGTATAGCGAAGGAGGCGAAGATGACGTGGTGCAGGAAGAAGCCACGCTTATCCTGGAGCTCCATCATAGAGGAGGCGGCCATGCCAACACACCCCGCCGCCATCACCAGGCCGAAACAGCCACCTCTGATAGAGAGATGGAGGAATTTAGAAAAGCAGGTCAAATAAAACTTTACTCACAGCTTCTCAACCTAATATTAACTGGAGATAATGTCAGACATACATGAACTGACAGCTGCACTGATTAAATCTAAAGCAGAGACACTCACCGGACCACGGTGGGCATGACTTCGCAGGCGAAGAAGGCACTGAGCATGGCAAGAGCCTGAGAGAACAGCAAACCCACCACAGAGAGGACCAGCACCAGCCCGCTTTGGAGATCTGAGACCAGAGCAGCAACAACTTTACTCAATCATCACTGGAAACCTTTCTGCACTTTTACTTTAGACAGTCATATCGCAGCATTTCAAAAAACCCCAAGAGCAAAAAAAAATCCTCAGTTACTAGTTGAATGTGGTCGGTTTTGGTTGAGAGTCTAGTGAAAAACACAGCTAGAATCTTCCACTATGAAGAACAGATCCCATCATTTCTGAGTCCAACAACATGGTGAATGTGAGGCAGAGGACGTACACTCTGTGAGGGCCAGCAGCAGCAGCGAGGACAGTCCAGTGACGATCGCAGACAGCAGCAGAATTCCTCGCCGACCGAAGTGATTGACACACAAACAGATGAAGACACAAGCCAGGGCGCCCGTTATCACCCGCAGGAAGTACTTCAAGTAAAAGCTGTAAACGTCCAGGTTTCTGGTGAAACAGTACTGGATTCCTGTTCCAATAAACCTTCAGAGAAGACAAAGTTAAACACATATTTACATTATTTTTAAAAGAAGATTGACCAAAAATAACTTTTTGAAATGTTTTATTCCATGCTTCTTATGTAAAACCTTTTTTTATATTTATATATTTTTTTTCCCATGTTATAGTCCTTCCAGTAAAGGCTATAACACACATCATAAATTGTTTTAATTCTAGCAGAAATCGAAAGACTTAAGGTTTTTCAACATTTTTGTCCTAGAACTATAAAGTAACTATTTTTATCAAAAAAGTGCATCAAAGTATCTGTTGTTGGATGATGCTTTTAAACCCAAAATGTCAAAAAGTTCCTCGTTTTCACGCATTTAATAAGAAAAAAAATGACACGATATTTTTGGTATTCAACTGAACATAAAAGAGAAAATTGGGGAAGAGTTTTGATCAGTAAGTTCAATTTTTTTAAAACTCAGGACAGAATAAGAGACACTTTAAAACAGAGGAGATTGTGAAAAACAAAAACTCACAGAGTGAAGCTGAGAATGAGACAGTTCTTCCAGATAACACGAGTCTGTCGAAGCTCCAGGACTGAATAGTACTTCGGCTGGTGGTCTTCTCCATATGCAGAGTCTATTTCTAAAAAAATAATAATAATTTAAAAAGTGTTCGAAAGAAGGTTTATCAGCTTTAGTTATAAAGAATCAATGCTAAAAATATATTTAAAAAAAAAAACCCTTACAGTTTCTCTGTTATGATGTATATGATCTGTATAAAATGCATCATTGCCATCTAGTGGCTATAGGAGAAATTACAGTTTTGAACATAATTTTAAATTCACAATTTTAAAGCATAAACTAAAACTAACTTACAGATTTGAAAAATGTAATTTAATCAGACAAAAATAAAGATAAAAGATATTAATGATGGTCATATTATTGCTTTTCTTTTTTTTTTCCAGAAACAATCAAAAAGTTCAGTCCATGTCTGCCATTGTGAAAACGAGCCTTTCACATCACCACAATTAAACAACATTTAAACACATTGAACATTCAAAAAACACAGCATTTTGATTGGTGCTTCATTTGTGGGACTAATTAGATCATTTTCACAAAATTTGCTGCTGAAAATGGTGAACCTGATTTGTTTTCCAGAAGCATAAACGATTAAATAACCCAACATTTGCATTGTCAGCATAAACAAGCTGTGGCACGAAGGTATGTGATACCTGACATCAGAGTTTCACCAGGATACATCTCATCTTGGAGACAAACGCCGTTCCTTTTAGTAAACTCCTGCAGGCTCCTCTTGGCCTGAGGAATGTGATCTGTGGCCAGCAGCCAGCGGGGAGACTCGGGAAACACTGATGCACAGCTGTGGAAAACAACTCTTATCATTTCTCAGGGAGACAGCATAGTTCAAACATTTCTTCCTCTAAAAAAAAAAAAGAAAAGGCTGAAACGGCAAATCAATGCAAAAGCAATTTCCAATAAAGCAGCAGTGCTAAAACGAGGAAAACATCACCACAGTTTCATGAACAATCCCCTGAGGGCTTCGGTGAGCTTTCTGAGTCTGTACTTGCTACTTTTAAGGGCGTGGTTGTCTCTTATGCATGAAATTCATCATGGAGGTCATAAAAATAGTCGTTAGATTCAAAAAGACTAAAATTCATAAAGAGTTTCTCCTTCAGGATTTTGTTGGTTTAATTAGGACGATGTAAGCGCATCTATTAGAAGCTCAAAACCGCTCCGGCTTTCATTAGCATCAGACTGTTTTTGTGGCTAATTCACAAAGCACAGGTGGGACATAAAAGGTGACTACTTAGATGTGACTCACCACCAATAGGACATCAGCAGAATTAGAGGCAAAGTGGCAACGGCCTGGAGAACGGGCCAATTGCGACACAGAATGGCGAGACCCGGCAACAGCAGCTCCGCAGAGACGGCGAAGAAGCCGCCGATCATGGTAACCATGAGGCGATGGGGAGGGTCAGAAAGCTCCAACCCTGAGAGAGAGAGAGAGAGAGAGAGAGAGAGAGAGGGGGGCAGGAAACACAGAGAGGATGCATGAGATCCAACCAAAGCTGAGGCAGAAACAAACACTCGTGTGGAGCACATCCATTTCCCGTCATAAAATTTATTTTCCCCTCATACATAAAAATTCACAGATTTGCACATTTCCTGTCCAATCCGACAGTAAAATGCTCCCAGAGTGGCATGATTCACTTCTGCCTTTCAAGGACTTCTTATTGTAATTCTCCAAATCTACATTGTAGCTGTCAATCAGAACCAAAAGTCATTGATAGATAAACTAATGGATGAGTTGATTGATGAGATTGTTATAGACCAGCTGCCCTATTAGGCGAAAATATTTCAGGCTGAAAAAAGAAACATATCAACACCACTAAACCTACAAACGTCAGATTCAACAGGTTAAACGCAAGAAATGGAGAGCTCTGTACGTCTCTGTTGAACTTTGACCTACTTGCTCTGCATGTGTGGGATGATAAGTATCTCACTTCCTGTTCTCATCTATGCCTTCAGTTCTGTCCTGTTATTGTTTTCTGCTCTTCGTGAGGAAGCTGCTTAGGAAGAACACCGTGGTGGAAACTTTCTCCTCTGCACTCCTCTCCTCACCCCACCAGCTATCAACCCGACGTCAAATTAAAAAAAAATAAATACATAAAATTCATCTGGAGCCAGCTGAGCCCTGACCTTGCAGGAATGTGGGACATCAGAAGCAGATAAAAACCAATCAGTTCAGCTCGTTTCCATGGTACCGAGGCAACATGTCACCATAAAGCATTACGCTCTTCTATCCAGCAATGTGTTCGTTGAGTCTTTTCACGCCATTTTGAAGCCTTTCAGGCCAACATGTTTAGAAGGTCTGAGGCTTGTTAGTGAAACTTATGAACCATGCAGGTCTCCATTTAGACACAGGACCGTGAAGCCTGATTAACTTGGACCCGTAGTAGGGATTGATGAGGCACACTTGTGAGAAAGCTGAAGATAAAAAAAAAATATATGATGACTTCAACGACAGATTAAAGCTCTAAGCATGACTCAGAAACCACAGCAGATGGGAAAACTCCAAGCCACAAAAAGACAACTGGAAACATTTTACAGTAAAACTTACTCACTCCTTTTTAGCTCTGCTGACAAACATTTTGTGGTAGCCACTCCAAAACATTATTGTGGCACTAATTTGTCGGTATCCTGAAGAAATATTTGTGTCCAAGCTGCTATAACGTCACAGGAAAATAATGGCCTCAGACATTTTTTGCCAAAAGTGACATTTGCAAAAAATAATCACCCCCTTTCTTTTGCCAAAATATGATTTGGGCTAAAAAAAGAATGGCAAATAATAATGACGCAAGTCATTATTATTGAGTCATTAGGAAGGTGATGATGTATCCACAGATTGTTTTCTTCATCATGATGGAAGCTTCGCATGATGTGGAAACCAGCTCTCTTGTTCTCCACGTGAACAGTTCTTGCCAACTCATCTCAAATACTGATCATGCGACAAGTTCAAGTCTTTATTTCATGCACATTGATATTTCTCCTCCTTTAAAAGCAGGCGGAAAGGAATGACTGATGGAGCTAATCCAGGTCATAAGAGTTGTAATCTTAAACAGAATGTCTTCAAGAAATCAAGTAATGTTTCACAATTCACTTTGTATGAACTTACATATAAAGGTTAGTCAAAATAACAGCTGTGGATTCAGGCTGAGCAGAAACGCTGACTATTTTAAACACGTTTCATTCACTATTCATCAGTTACGTTCGTCTAAATGACTGTGAAAAACTGATTAACACAAAGAGGTTTGCTACGCATTTAGAAAAAGCCCCCAGGTCATGCGTGAACATGTCATCCTCAGTGCATCAACTGTACGACTTTAGAGTCCTAATTTAATTACCTGTCTATTGGTTTGACGAGTGGATACAATGTGATACAAGAAATTCAATTATTACGTATATTAGTGATGCTAATCGCACAGAGAAGATCTTTGTTACGAGGTCATCGGGGACAAGACGAAGAAGAAGTGGGATCATTTATGGATCTATTATTCAATTTCTGAGGCTCTGCTAAAATAAGAGCAGCAGAGACACTGATAGACCATTCAACTGCTGTACCGTTATATTTCATATATAATGGAAACATGAAAAGAATCAGCAATAGCAGCTTTTTTTTCCTTCCCACCCATTTAAAACTACTCATCTGAAAGCCTTGCATTTAACAGACTGATTCTTTACTTTTTGACGAGAACTAAAAGTGATGTTACTTTTTTATCTGTGTGCCTCCTGAAGTGAACATGAGATAACATAGATAGGAAGGATTTGTAATTTGCTAACAGGATTTCCTCTTATCTTCCACAGATAAGTTGGGACTTAGCGCATGCGTTGGGTTTTGTGTTATTTTTAGTATTTATCTGATCTCATGTACTCATGTATTTAGTTAGTTTCTCTCCAAGATACTGAAGCAACCAAATTTTGTGATTTTCACATCAACATTACGTAACTTTGACGTGGCGCGGAATTGTTTGAAAGATCGGAGTTACAAATGATCCATCTTGGTGATGAATCCGGCTGCAGGGTCATGGGTGATGTAAATGTTGGAGAACCAGTTAATAAGATCTTTGCTGTGTAGTTGGAGGAAATTAATTTCACTTGAAATCACAGTGAAGATCAGGTGTCGTTTATTTTACACGTCAGATGGTTTCTTATTTACAACTCTGGCCAGAAGCTTACATGAACTCATTTCGGTGTATGGTTGTCACATTAATTTTAGTTTTTTTTGTAGCTTTGTTCCTGCATGGATTGGTTGTAGTACAAGTGACTAAGTAGCTGTAAAAACAACAAAAAAAGAATTTATCCCACAAATCAGAATATACTGCGGGTTTTCTCACACAGGTAAAACGTATAAATACATGCTCAAAAAACCCTCTCCTAATATTCTCCTAAATTCCTTATTAATCACATGTTTTCTTGTTTCTTTCAACAGGTTTCTGTCATGACTCTGCCAGAAACAATAGAGACAGACCTACTTTTAAACCAGCTTCTCTAACTTTTCGACAAGGTTTAAAAACAGGCTGACGTCCCTTCCAGAAGTGTGATTTGTCCATTGCTAAACCAATTTTAATTTGGTCTGGGACAATTTTACACACTATCTCCAAGTATCAACCATCTGTCCCAAACCAAAATCCCCAGATGACGGAAACATCTGGAACATCAGCCTGCTTATTCACAGCAAAGCAAATTTTACTTTGCCAGGCAGAAGCCAAACCAACAAACAAGAACCTGGTGCAAACCTGCAACCTTAAACCTGACTGAAACACGACAAAATGTCTTCTACTGATGTCAGTGGAAGAGATGCTTTGATCCGAAGCACACAACAAGTCGATTAACTACTGAATATGGTGCAGGAAAGCTTCCCAGCCACACTTACTGAGGACGTAGGAGGACACAAACACGCCAGCGAGCATGGCACCTTGACAGAGGCGCAGCATCAGAAACATCAGAGCGCTGCTGGACAGACACCCGGACACCCCAAACAAGCTGGACAGGGTGATGGAGAAGAGGAAACCCCGGCGACGACCCAACCTGAAAACGAGTCAAACAAAATAAACAGATCAACTTAAAAAGTTAGGACATAAATATAAATCTATATTGATTCATTTTTGGGATCATTACTTACCAGTCGCACAGCGAACCCAGGAAGATGTATCCCACAATCCATCCCACCATGAAGCAGACATGCTGCCGCGGGATCTTCCATTCGTCCTTACAAACCAGATTCCACTGCAAATGTAGGAAGGAAGCAAACACATAAGTTCACCTTTATAGAGATAAAATGGTCCATATTTTGTTTTGCTGTTCTGGGAATTTTAAGTGAAGGTTTCATATATGCAGAGATCAGATAAACCTAATAGTTGACATGTTTTATAAAGACACAAAGATGATAAGCTGGCTGAAGTCTCTGTGTTGAGCACTGTCCTCAGCAATCTGTGCAGAAACTGATAACAAAGAGAACATACAGTATAGACAAAGCTAATAAAAATACCAAAGTGACTGAAGCTTAAACCTGTTCTTTTTTCCAATGGAGACAGTATGAACCAAACATATTTCCTGTTTCTGTACCATTAGATTTCATTTAATAAAATCTATATCTTCCTGTTTTACTGGACTGCAAAAAATAGGCTGAAAATTTCACCACTTCTAATTTAATTTACTTTTATCTGTATGCGGTCTACTGTTTATAACCTTTACTGGAACTGTTATATTTACACCCAACTTATTTCAGCCCACTTTATTCCTAGGAAATAAAGACACAAATGTGAGAAATCATAAAAATGTGAATTCTGTCATTAAAAAATAAAGTAAAAGTGTTTAATTTAAGTATGTACAGGGCACAAGCTGCACTCAGTCCTTAAGTAAATGTCAGAAGACAGCAGGGAAACTGTGACAGGAATCACAGTGAGGAAGCAGGAATGCAGATCATGTTGTTTCTTATTGAGTTAAGATGCCTGCTGACAGGGTTATTACATTAGAAAAAAAAAGCTGTGCTTAAAGTTGGAATCAGTGCCATGTCCCACTGGTACCAGCCAATGCCTGCAAAATGTTTCTCTCTACACATCCCCACCCATCCTCCTCCATATGCTCAAAAGAGAGGAAAGAAGATGTACAACACAGAGAACTTATGAAAGACTGTACTAATATTCAATATTACCCCAACAAGAGTTTAGAACAGAAATGGCAAATTAGATAAAATACACCAGCAAAGATAGTCAAAAAGCAGCAACCAAAATTACACTAACAAAACATCAGAAAGAGACAATAAAATTGTAATTTATAGCAACCAAAGTTGTTTGGTTTTTCATGCAGCCCTTATCCAAATTCATAAAAACTATCCTGTTTTAAGCTGCACAAAATATCTAATGGTGAGATGTAAACAAGCAACTACTGAGTAGCACCTGTGACAATTTTACCCAAAATAAAAAATAAATCTGCTAAAACAAGACAACTTAGAAACATTTTCACATCCACCTCCCATCGTGTTCAAAGAGAAGCATGAATTATTATTCATCTATATGTTAAAATAAAGTGTGTTAAAGGTGCAATGTACAAGATTTCCTGCCATCTAGTGGTCAAGTCGCAAACTGCAGCTACTGTAACTAACTATACTCCAGCTTTTCTTCTAGGATTATGGAGGATAATGAAGCGACCACATAAAAAAGGTAAGCAGTAGCCTGCAATTGTTCTCTACAGGCCACTGTTGATGCATGATGGCAGGCCAGCACTGTTTATGCAGTAAAACCAAATACCTTTTTTACCTTTGCATACATTTGTCAGTTTGAAATAGTTTCAAAGTATTGGTCAGACTCTTGGTAATCTAATTCATGCTATAATTTGGTTTCAAATTGCTCATTGAAAAACTAGGTCCAATGTTTCTTAACAAGCAGAACATGTGGATCTTTATAATGTGGATAATTCAGTGCAGTTCAAATGAAAGATATACATCACAGCACATGCACCCAAATGAGCTTCTGTTGTTTTGTGGGATGTTTGTTTTAAACACTGTTGAGCTGTGTGCAGTTTTTCCAATTGTTCAAGATTGCCTTTTGTCCCGGGGATTGACATAAAGGGCCCATGAAGTTGTTGCAGGGAAGGGAGGCGTTCCGGGTCTCCGGAAGAAACTAGAAGGCTTCAACCTTCCCAGTGCCACAGATTGTCAGAGACAAGAGCAGACAATCATCTGAGGAATTAAGCAGAGGGGAGGATACAGAAGAGGACAAGGTGGAGGAAATGACTTGTAATGACCTTGTGCTTTTCAGGCGATTCTACTGCGGCCGCAGACATAACTGAGGTTCAGGAGTGTTTTAAAGTTTACTAAACCCCCCTAGAAATACTTTGTAGGAGGGTTGTTTTTTTTTTTTTTTTTTATTGCTTCTCGTCAGCATTTTGCAGGGTGGATTATTGAGTAGCAAACAAAACAGAATATAAAGACGTGTTTATAGAAGCTGCCTGCAAGAAACCTAAGGTAAACACCTTAGGTTTACCTTAGGTTGGGTGGCGGGTGTTGTACTCATGACCCCCTCAACCTCCCTTAAAACTTCATTTCATTCACTTGGTCAGATTCAGGACTGGACATCTGTGCAAATTAAACTGGACTCACGAAGACACATAGGAAGCTAAGATTAGCACGTATGAATACGGAGAATGGAATAAGATTCTGGAGAACAACAAAGTTTTAAACAGTTTACCTAAACCTGAGTAAATATTGACCAACAGCTGACGGGAGCTAACTTTAGGACACATTAGATAAACTTTAGCACGTCTGCTGAAGCAAGACAAAACAAAACAAAACAAAAAAAAAGGCACCTAATTTGTTGGGTTATATAACATGAGGAAGCAGGTTTGTGTTGTTAGCAAGTAATGAAACATGGAATCTGTAGATTAATTGGACACAGTTGTGTGTGTGTGTGTGTGTGTTTTTTTTTTTAACTTATTATTATTCAAACAACCAGCAGCAACTTTAACTTTACCTCCGTGAGAATGTTGCTCTGGAGTCCCACCACAGTTGGGTACTCCCAACCTATGCTGCAGTTTTCCTTTTCCCGCGGCACTTTTCCGGACAAGTCCGTGATATTTGAAGGATACTTGTAGCGTTCACAGTGGCTGAAGCCCTGGCCGTCCACCCAGGGAATGGTGAGGTTCAGGTAGGTCTCCCCCGAGTAGTTACTGAAAAAGGAAGGCAGCTGCTTCGGGTCCGTCTTGCAGTAGTACAATTTCGGGATCTGGGTGAAATAAACGTCGCTGAACAGGTTCAGTGCCACCGCAAAGGTGGGGAACCAGCTGAACACGACTGCGACCCGGTTGTACCGTCCGTAGCCACCGATTTGAGGGAAAATCTTCGTCTCGTAATCCATGGGGAGGCAGCAGCTGGCGGAGGCAGTCGCTCCTGAAGCCATTCCCGCAGCGAGTGCGCTCCGACCGCAGCTGCGCGGCGCAGGCAGCAGGTAGGCGCCGGGGAGGGGGCGGGGTCTGCGGGTCACGCACACTGACACAGCAACATGATACCTGATGGGATGACTCAGAAAATGTCCAGGCATCATCATTTCCCTCATTTATTTCTTTTTCACAAGCTGAACCAAGTTCCAACTTACTGTTACCAACAGATCAGAAAGTTCGGTTTCAAATTCGCAATATGTATCTGGCTTATGCTGTGTTACAAAGTTACAGCAGGGAAACTGGCAACACAATGTTATGCAGGAAGGCAGCTGTTGCCTCAAACATTCAGTCAGGGATAACTGGTTGCGTCAGTAATGCTAACAACTGAAACAGGTCTAAACCTGTTGAAAACTTGAGTCTTTTCACAAAAGGTTGTTTTGACTTGCTGCTTTTCTCCTATCAAATTAAACGGTAACTTGGGAACTGCTTTTTGTGTTTACTTGGGTCATCTGATAAAATGAAGACAAATTTCTCGAGATGGAATTTGTTCTAATTTGGTGCTACATAAGTAAACTGAAAAGGTTTTCTGTGTGCCTCAACCAACCAAATGTTATCATTTAAAACTTGAAGTTCAAATTGTAAAGCTAAATCAAAGACTGATTTAATCTTATGATGATAAGACCTTCCTGAAGATAATCATAAAAGCACAGGGTCGACACACACGTGGTTTTTCATGAAGCATGACTGAATAAAAACAAAAAACAAAAAAACTGGTATTGTTTTCATTAAAAAAAAAAAAAGAAATTAGTGAAGTAAATAAAGACGAATCAAAACTGAAAGCATTTCGTTTATGGTATGAGTTATTGCCATATGCCTGATGCAGCTGTCCTTGAGTTTTGCTGGGATCTCTAGTCTATCTTTAGAAGTGCTTCACACTTACATTTTCTTTCAGCAGATGATTCATGTTAGCTTCATGTGACTGAGACTGGAAGCATCGAATTGCTGTATTAATGAAGAAGGAACGCTCCTTGGAGATATGACAGCATTGTTATAATTCACCCATGTTCCCCTCTCTGCACCACCCAGGTCCGTTTGCCAGTTTTGGGACCCGACCAAAGCCCCTCAGTGTCACTACCTTGAGAAATAATGAGATTTGGTTAAGTATAAAGCAGGCTTTAATGCCGAAAAATGATCAAATGTTACAAGCCATACAAATTGAGTGATCATTCACCGTCCAGCGCTGGGCTCCACTTAGCTCACCTGAGGGGTGAAACCAGGTGAAGCAAAGATTGCAGCTTTTATCTTCTCCTCATTTTGCACCCTGTCTAAAGGGTGTTGGCCTTTTTTTTATGTGTGACTGTCGCCTATATGTTATCGGCATGTAAGCGTGCAGCAGTGTTGTGTGAACAGATAAAAGAAAGAGGAAAAACAATCATTTTATCCATAACATCAAGCTTTTCTACATTGTGATGAGCTCGTATATCTGCTTAAGAAGCTATGGCTAAAATTAGTCACACAGCCACACCTTCGGCAACTAAAATCAATGAGATTTTTAACTTGACACAATAGTTTCAGTAGGGTAAATTCAAGTCATTTGAATAAACTATCACTGGAGAAATACACAACATGGGTACAGACGTGGAAGCCAAGAGAGGGAATGAATGTCAGTCTCGGACCAACTCCCTCCAGTAATAATGATTACTTTAAAGTGAGCATTTGAAACCAAAATCTTTGAGACTGGCAGAAAAGTTTTTTTTCCCCCCAGTAATTTTAATTGTGGTTGGATTTCATTTTTTGCCAGATGGTTCCATTGTTTACTATAATTAAATACTAAACATATATATATATATCATGACTGCATGTTTCCTTGGCATGAGAAGCATCTTCTGGAGTCATTTTTAGAGATGGAGACATTAATATATAGTTGGTTGCTTTCTGAAACCCTTGTTTATAATTGTTGTTTTGTAATTGTTGATGTTTTCACTGCTTGTTTGCGAACGTCTTAGTCTAGACACCCTCACCTCTGCCTGCTGCCAATTCACTGCTCTGCCTGTTGCCAGATTCCCATTCAGAAGATGTTGTTGGCACTTTGTGTACTTTCCAGGACACCCTGAAACTCACTGGATGGTTCAGTAAATGGTTGTTTTGGGCAATCTTTCTAGAAGCAATAACCTTGGCTGTGAAGCGCTGATAGCAGAGGTAACCGTTATTGAGAAACAATGACGAGCACTTTTTAATTTAATAGAAACCGTTAAAAGTCTTCTAACTCAGTTGAGCCATCTTCAGTAATCTCAGGTGGTATTTTGGGGTGAACAGAAACAGAGCACATGAGGTTCAGTAACTTTGCATTTTATCTTACAGGGACCTTATATGAATGTGTGTGGAAAGAAGAGGTTTAGTTATTCTCAAAACTGTTGGCCACTCCTATTACTGTTAGTAATTTATCATGAGAGTGGATAAGAAAGGCAGAAGTAGCAAGCACAGAAGAACCAGCGAACATCTGGTAATATTTCAAAATTTTATTAACGAACATAATCTCTGAGGAACAACAGCAGTTCTCGCGCTCTCTGTACATGCAACGGTAGAAAATAACAATTTAGAATTTTTGCCTTTCAGTTTTAACCCCAACCCGCCCCCCCACCCCCATCCTACACTCTTTTTTTTTTTTTTTTATTTAAATTTTTTTTTTTTTTTTTTTTTTTTTTTTTTTTTTTTTTTTTTTTTTTGTTGCAGGAAATCAACAACAGCTGGAGGTGAAAGTACTGAAAGTTCTGTTACAGCACTGACGATAGCATCAACAACCCCCTCGTAGACCACCCTCAAAAACCCCTTTAGCTGCTCCAACAATATGTACACAATTAAACTACATTGTACAAATAAAAAAAAGAAAATAGTTACATTGTTACATCATAATCACCTGCAGCGAGCGCACACAGCTCGTTGCTGTTAGAACCCCACATTCTACGCAATTTTTTCAGACTAGTACAAAGAGGAGGGTGCAAAACGTCCTGGGAGGTTTTATTTACAGAGCTATGTACAGTATGTCTCTTTCACGCATTACGAGGAGGAAAATTTACACAGCGGAGACCAAAAAAATAATAAAAAAAAAAACCCACAGGTGTCAGAAAAAAAATAACACAAAAAGAAAACAATAAATAGTTCAATTCTCACCATTTTAAGAGTAGTTCTCCATGCTTTTTATTAGTCATTTTCCATTCTAAAAATAAAGGAACAAACAGCTACAGTCTGGGTTTTAATTAATAATAATAAAAAAACAAACAAAACAACCAAAAAAGGCTTGAAATTGTGATTTTTATACAATGAAAAAAAAAGAAGCCTTTATGTCTACGTATGTCCAGTAAGAAATAATCAAACCTAGAATAAACATTATGAGTGAATGTGAGGCGAGTAGAGGTAATATGTTGCTGACTGAGGCTAGCATCTGTTATCACCATGGCCAAGTGCTCTACTGTGCATCTGAGGACCGAGTCTCGAATTGTTGAATGTTCACACTGGAGAATCGACGTGTGCGGACGCGTCAAGTCTACTGCTGTGTGCGGCGGCGGCGGCGGGGTTTGCCTGTCTGACGTGTCAGCCATCACCATTTCAAGCCTTTGTGATTCTAAGAAAAGACTGATCACACAAGCACAACGAAAGGCGGGGGCTCAAACCGTTTAAGAACAAACTGGGGTTAAACGGAAACGCTCTTTGATGTCTTGTAAACAATAGTGAGATTTTCTGGGGTGTGGGCTCGATCGGGGGTGTAGTTTTTGGGAGGGGTTTACATTCTGCTCAATAAGCAATGTGATTGACATGCTGGGAACTAAAATAAAAAAAAAAGAGAGAGGGAGAGAGAGAGAGAAAACAAACAAACCAATAAAAGCACAAGATAAACAACATTCAAAACCCACGAAGAATTTTCTAAAAGTAAAGAAAAACCACACATACACAAAGACTCTGAACAAACGCACCTTCATCCCCAAAGCTGAAGAACCCGGACGATAAAATAAAAACAAGACAAAAACCAAGCAACTGGCTATTTGTCGGCAAAACATGTTTGTTTTGTCAACCAGGTGAGTGCGAGCCATACATGTAAGCCATCTTGTCTGCACAGTGTAACAGCAACAACCATTGCACTTGACTAGACATACCATACACAGCTGTGTTCAATGCGACAGTGTGGGAAAATATTAGTTTCAGATAATATTGCCATCAGGATACAGAAGCAGCTCTCACACACAGACAAGCAGGCAGCCTATGTGTTGGGTCAGGAAAGCTTTTCAAAACTACTAAAAGTAGGGATTCAATACAAACTAACATTTTATGGGAATTTTATTATTTAAAAAAAAAAAACTGTCTGATTTGCTTTATGCTCTTTCTCTCCCCCCCCCACCACAGTGCCTGTTAATATCTGACTTTTTTTTTTTTTGTTTGTTTTTGGTTTATTCTAAGGTTTAAGTCTCATAGCTGTCTGTTTGGGCCTGACAGGAAACGGCAAAACGCCTCCACACACATGAACAATACGAGGAAGCAAGCTAACAATTAAAATCCCTGACAATCCCCATGTCGATTCCACGCTGGAAAAACACAATAACTGTGACTGTAATGGAGCTAAATGTCTAATTAACCCCTTATCGTTTCGTAAACTAACAAACTGTCACACTGAAATCCTATGTGGGAACTTTATCTTCCTATGGGTTGTAATAAAATTCAAATCTATTTAAAAACACCACCTTAAATGAACAGTGATAGGGCTCGTGCAAAACCAAATAAGGTTAGATATTTTGGCGCCACCTGGTGAGTATGGCTGGTAGAGCACCAATATGGGAGGAAAGGGGCAGACGGGCTTGACGGATATGCTTGGAGTCCTTTCAGTGGCTAAGACAACTCTTCAGGCTGTGAAGATCGGGTGGGAAGCGAAGAGCTGAAAGACCCGTGTTCTTATGCTTTATGATGGTAGAATAAAAACAGATTCCCAAATCTAGAAATTAAAAACAATCCAGCAAAAGAAAAAATGACAACACTTATAATTGTTTTACTTGTGAATGACATCTCTCTTTCAACCATATATAACTATGTGGCTTTGCCCAACGAGTTTTTTTTTTCTCCACTGAAAAAAGGCATTTTCTTGGTTAAAAAGTTTTCTGATATAATTGTGTAGTAAAGCAATGAATAATAATCCTCTGTTTACTCTTTAAATAAATCCTTAATATCTATTCTGCTACATCTGAGGGGCTGTATGGTGGTGGGCCTGCGGCAGGCCCGAATAATCCAGAATTGGTATCAACCAGCTTGTTGCGCTGAGGTGACTCTCATCCAGGCGAGCTGACTGAATCTACAGATGAGTCTTTCAAATACTGACAGAACTGTGTACACAATTTGGCCCATTGGATATGAGAGGGGAAAAGTGCTGCCCATAAGTGAACTGTACATAAAAAGATAATTTTTTATTTCTTTTCTTTTTTTTTTCTCTCTTTACATGTAACTGAGTGATATTACAGTACATAGGTTATTTACAACTGTGCAGTAATGTGTGGCAAAATAAATTATCTAGAAGGCAGCAAGAATACATTGGTTAACGAATATAAAAACTGTACATAATTTACGGAATACAACTTTTTTTCTGTTTTATTTTGTTGTTTTTCTTCCATTAAACTAATATTGGCTCTGTAGTGTTTCAAGTCACTTCCTCAGAAACAATGAAATGCCCAAGTAAAGAAATAGACAAAAACAAACAATATTTCTCTTCTCCTGCCAAACCACAATATCTCAACAGTCTCTTTGAGAATCAACATTCGTTAGGTTTGTTTGTTCTGGTTGTCCTGTGGTGTTTTTGCAGTCCATGGCGGTCTGGTGTGTTCGTGTCGGAGCAAGCGGACCCTCTGAGGGACACTCCGGACTGTCCTCAGGGATCTGCGCTCTGCTGTTCGGTTTAGCCAGGCTAAGAGGCTGCAAAGTCAGTCTTCCTCTCAGACTCTGGGCACTGGCATGCTCGCACATCGTTACGCTGCTTCAGCTTTCTTACTCTATCGCTTAGCTGTTCTGCAGAGTGGGGAAAAAACCACCAGTAGCTGGCTGTAGTTTCCTGGAGCTGTTGAAGATCCATGTGAAGTGCTGTGGCTCCTTTTCCTCTATCTGGGTCAGCGCTGACCTCAGTCTGGATCTCCTGCCCACCGAAAGCGCTGCGTCAACAGAGGAGGGTCCTCCTTGGGTCTCCCTCTGGATGGGCACCAGGCTGCTGGGAGAGCTCCTCTGATACATTCTCCTAGTGGTGATGGGTATTGAATCAGGGGGCAAAAACAAAACAGAAAATAAATCTCTGTCTCCCCACCCCCTCCCGTCTCACCATAACTGAGCACTAAGGAGATGTGTCCCGGTGTCAGAGCCTCAAAGCAAAACCTGTTTCTGCTTCTCACACTCTGATCAAACTAAAGCGTATAAACTCAGAGGATGAAAGTGCAAGTTGTGTATTTTTCTTTTCCTCCAGTAAAAAGTTTCCGTCTTCATGGAAGGGAATCAGAAGCAAGTTTCTCAACTTTACCCCTTTTCTAAAGAATATAGTTTTTCCTGTAGAAACTCCTCTTTCTAACTTGATAGCCCTTTCCATTCGTTCGCTTCGACGAAGTCTCTTAAAGAAGTGACTCGGATGGAATCGTGTCTCGATCCCAGCGCACTGGTGTGTCACACAGGCAGGAGGACAAAGTCATCGTTGACGTCCACCATCGGTACGTAGAAGGACGGCACTTCGTTGACGCAGAGGGATTTGTGCCCGGCAGGATCCAGCTCCTGAACCTTTAACTGCCACTCCATCCTCTGCACCGCGTTGAGGGCTGCCGCCTCGTGCTGCTGGCGCATCAACAGACATGTCTGAGGGGAGAAAGCAGAGCAGAAACCTTATTAAGTTTGCACATAAAGAAAGCAGTGCCGTTGCATACAAATTAGAGTATCAAAGTAAATTTACTGCAGTAGTTACACTCAAAAAGTGAAACTCATTTATTATATACAATCACTATGTAGAGTAGAGTGACATAGTTCAAGTGTTTAATTAAAAAAAAGGCTTACATTGACTCATCCCCAAAACCCAACTTTTCAGGAAAGGTCAATTTAACACAAAAGCTGGTAATGTGCTTCTAATGCAGAAATGTCCTGCACTATACAGTATATCCATGCTGCTGGTTAACCTGTTTTCTAAATGTTTTCCCTCCACTAAACTTAATTTTCAAACTGTGTCAATAGCAGTGTGATGGACAACTGTTAAAGTGAGCATTGTTCTTCATGATTGTGTAGATAAAAACTTGTAACATTTCTGTATGAAATACATATGTAATATTAAACTCTTATTTTCTGGGAAACTGAGCTTTGGACTTTCATTAGATCTAAGTAAACAATTAAAACTAACAGAAACATGTCACTCTATGCGTAAAAGAATAGCTGAGTTTCACTTGTTGCAGTGCAATATGTATTAATGTCATTCTGATTTACTGAGAACCACCTGTATTCAATCACTATGGGATGTAAAAAGTTACCTTCATGCGGTCGTATTTATCGTCGACATCCTGGATCCAGGAAATAAACTGACGTGCATTGAAGCGATCTCTAACAGATTTGTTTTCATCACCCTAACAAAATAAAGACATGTTACAGATTGAACTCAGCATTGGGTTAGTTAGTAGGTGACTGCCGACCTCAGGCTAAAGTGTGCTGCTACATATCACCTACCTGACTTTCAGATGGCATGTTGTACACTTCAGAGTCCAACAGCATTGTACAGGCACTGAATGGCACAGCCTGATTGGCTATTGTCCTTGCTGCTCTGCAGTGGACCCTTAAAACCTCCTGTTCACATGAAACTATCAATTTCTCCTGCAAACAGAAAACACAACAGGAGAGAAAAAGAAATTCAGCAACAAAGTAGAACGCCAGGATGACAGCGTGTTCTTCAGATTGGTAGATAACAGTCTTGATCTACAAAGCATGTTTCACATAAATGGCTGCGACTTAATTAGAGACGGAGATGAAAAAGATTCAGCCCTACAATTCACTCTGGCTCAACCTAAGAGCAGGGACTATGCAGATTTCGCATGCATTCTGATAAAAAAAAAGGGGGGCTTTGATCTTTCAAAGAAGTGCTAATGGCGTTCACTGAATAAGTGTGAGGCTGAATGTGTGAGAAAAGGCTGAATTTAGGAGAAAAGATGTTTCAGGAGAATAGACGAGGCTTGTAATGTCCAGATGATGTATTTCTTACCCGCTCTATGCTGTGCTGCAACCTGAGCTTTCCTCTTACTGCCTCCTGTTGCCTGAAGAGCTCCCTCAACGGTTCTGACAGTGATGGGGGTGGGGCAATCTGATGAGCAAAACAGAACAAACTTTAAAAACCTTTGTACAGCTTTTCGTTGTGAAACACCACATTTTCATCCTCAAATAAACACCTTCAATAGACAAGAATGCAAAAGACACTGATCCATAAGTGATGTATTTGCTGTGGGTCTAAACTTTCAAAAATTAAGGATGGAGAGACTTATTTGCGTATAGAAGCTTGTCTGAAGTCAACAAATCCTTAATATGAATAAAAAAGTATTAGTTTCACTAAGAGATTTTATTACTCATAACAAGGTTCCCACAGTTCCAGTCGATATTCTCTGGCAGGGACAAAACATCAACAAAAAGTACTTTTGTTGTAACTTGCATCTTGATATAAGTTAAAAAAAAATCTGTAGTAGAATGAGTACATAGCAATAGTAAGGAAGTATTGACTTAAAAAACCTATATTCTGCTGAAAAATTACATGCAAGTTAGTTTTGTCTTATTTCAAGTGTACAAAGATGTCTGCACTACAAACCACATAAATATTTTTGTGTGTTTGCAGTGTATTTCCAGCAGCTGGTCCCAGATTAAATCTATTTTTGGATGCTCAACATGCTGTCCCTGCTGTAGGCAGCATTACTTACCACAGGGATGTGAAGCTTGCTGAGGGGTTTCCCGTCCAGCAGATAGGAGCCGGTGTAGGTCACATACTCAGCGTAACATTGCGGGGCCTGAGGGGTGATGTAGCACAGAATCTTCCTCTTCTCCTCAATCTTCTTCCTTATCTGCAGGTACTCAAAGTAAGGGTTGGACCGGTCACTATGGTAGGGCTCGATCTCATCTAGTTTGATGGCATTGACGACGACGGCTAAGGTCTGCTGGATCATCTCTCTCGTCTGCTGCATTGCCGTGTTCACGAGCTGAACCTGGACTTGCGGTCCGGAAGAACGAGGGAATTTTCTTTTCCGTGGATGCTGGGTCTGGGAGTCCTCTTCATCCATGGTGACCGGACGACCTTTTGTGGTTTTAGTGGAAACCACTAATGTAGAAGTTGGGACAGACACTGTAGTGGTTGAATGAGATGCATCAGTAGAAGCACTGAGCCCAGAGTCTTTTTCTTTCTTCTGAGCAGGTGAGGAAGACACAGAGTTGGGTGTTGGCGTTCTTGTTGGGACTGGGTTGCTGCTCACCGCTAAACTGGTGTTTGCAGCGGTGGCAGCAGCTGAGGAGTTAGTTATGGTGGACGCAGCAGGGGCAGCGGTGGCATTGTTCTTGGCGCGATATCGTGTAACTCTCTGAGGGATTTCCTCCATCTTCTTGGTGGTATCTACAGGGATGGGTACAGGTGTGGGGGGGACTGGCGATAGCTTAGATGGGGGTTCCTGAGTGTCGGAAGGCTCCACTGTGGTGGGGAGAGTTACTGCCACTGAGAGGTGAGGACTGCACAACACAGAGTCTGCTACAGTATCACACACGTCCCTACTCCTCTCCTCTGGCTTTGCAGAAGACTCCGACTCCAGCGGTAATTGCACTGACTCCGGGAGGGAGTGGATTTGTACATGATGGTGCTGACTGGCATTTGAATCAGCAGGTGAATACAACATAACGGAATCGGACTCCCCATGAATGCCATATGGTAGCTGTCTTTCTAAAACCCCAGCATGTGGCTGGTTAAGAGACAGCACGCCATTGGTAGGCACACTTTGAGGCTCTGGATCCATCTCATGCTGGAAGTTGGTAGGTGGAGACGGAACCACAAAGTCTTGTTGAGCAGATTCCTCTAAAACAAGGTCTCCAGAGGGGCACGGGGTCTTTGACAGAGATGGTAGGCCTACCTCCATTACGTCTGGATCATCTCTGTCTGGGATATTGTGTCTGATGTGAGCCGACACTGTCTTGTTGTGGTCAGTCAGTTCATGATCTCGGGGCTCGGCTTCCTCTGACTTATCTGGTAGTGGCAGGACGGGTAAAGAAAACGGACCTAGATCATCCAGCTCATCTGGATCAGGTGTGAATGAATTGGCCCATGGTTCCGGGACCACTGGTGGAGGGATGTGATCTTCAGGGGTAGCACTGAAGCTGTGTGTGCTTTGTCTGCTGTCTGGGTCCACAAGTGTGGGCTCCGTAACCAACTGGTGTCCGTTTTCAATAATCGGCTTGTTGCAATCCTGGAAGAAAGACTCCAGCCTGTTGGAGGACGATGAGGTATTTAAATAGTTGGGTTCCTCATCCAGAGCTGTGTCAGGCCTCTCTGGGGAGGGGATTTCAGCAACAGCCTCCTTCTGCTCTTCCAAATCCTCTGTGTCCTCTCTATGCCACCTATTCCAGGTCTCATAGGTGACAGAGGTGTGTCCAGACAAGGGCTGCAGATCGTTCTCAGAGTGGGAATAAGGGCTAGTTATTTTCGAGACGGCAGCTTCAATCTCCCCGTGATTAGATTTGAGGTCCATGTCGGCGTTCCAACCCATACTGTGATCAAAACAGCTTTCTCCATCGTTCAGCGCAGATTGTACTGGGGACAACTGTTGGATGTCAGCCTCCTGTCGGTCCGGAGACTCTGCAGGCCAGCTCTTCCTCAGATGGTCCTCAACTTGAGGGGAGAAAGAACATGGATCTCTTGTTGGTTCTTGCTCTTCCATCACAGAGTGGACTCCGTCATGCCTGTCAATCATATCAGTTTCTTCCTCTTCTTCGTCGTCGTCTTCTTCTTCTTCTTCCACTTCCTGTGCCAGATGCTCTTCCATAACACAGGGAAGATCTGAGTGGACTAGATTCGGTTCACTGTGGTGAGGTTCCGAATTATCATCGATATCCAAAGGAGGTAAAGCAGCAGGAGCGGGCGTTGGTGGTGCAGCAATGTCAAAGCACGGCTCCTGGGGATCTGGTCGGTGGACAGGCGTTGACGGTTTGGGCAAGAAACTGTTGTAGACGCTTTCAGGAAGGTGTTCGTGGCCCTCTGTGAGAGCAAGAGCTGCCGACACCCCATCTGGTGTCGGATGGCCCGACTCCCGCCGAGGAGAGAGCATCCTCATTGGAGAGAAATAGGGTGACGGCAAACATTCCAGTCTATTCACAGTTATTGGCTTGTCCTCAAGAGGTTGAGAAGAAGAGGTTTGATCGTATTCAGCTGCAGGATCGTTCTGCTGCCGGAGAAACTTGTCGGACTCGGATTTGAACTCATTTTCCAGAGGTCTGCGGACATTAGATGACGCCGAGCGGCTGACATGTGATAGCTGGAGGTTCTTTGCCGGAGTAGGACAAGTTCCCTCCTGGAAACTCTGGGAATTGGAGTACCTGCTGGGTAGACGACAGAAAGACAGAATTAGAAAATATTCCACACACAACCATAACCATAGTTTCACTGGATGCTTTGATACTTTACCTTTCAAAAAAGGTTGGAGAGCAGGCATTCATTGAATTTAACATGGCTGATGAATTCTGGCAGTCCAGTCCATCCAGCATGATGTCAGGGTAATCCTCTGGACTGCAAGACGGGGTGCGTGGAGTCTGCATTACTTCCTCAAAGCTGGGGCAGGAAATTACAGATGTTGGTGTGGGGACCCCAGTTGGCCTGGTTTGATCTGGCCTGGGGGAAGCAGGGAGGTTCTCCTTCATTTGGTGCCCAGTCATCCAATCCTTTGAGCTCTGACTATCGGTAGGCTGGAACTTCCTCCCTGGAGACATCATCTGAGCAGGAAGGCCCACATCCTTTAGCTTTTTCTCTTTCAGACCCGATTCCAGGCTGTTTGATTTCTTTGTAGATAGTTCATTGCGATTTTTCTTTACTTCCTCTGTGGACTTTGCTTTGTCTTTGAGTTTTGGGTCCCCGGTTTTGGGTCTCAACCTCTCCATCTGTTTCATTTTCTCCTTTTGCTTCTTGATGCAGGCTCTTACCTCCTGATCTCTAAGACTCAACATCTGACCAAAACTTGTCATTTGATAACCATCATCCACCATCAGCTTATCACGTTGACGAATGTCTTTCCGCACTGGCTCTTTGGACTGTGGGAGCTTTTCATTTTCATCCTTAGCTTTAGATTTACTGTGGTCCATTCTATTGTCCTTGTCCAATATGTCCCGATTTCTGTCCTTTTTGAGATCAAATTTGGGACTTTGCTCCTTTGATCTTTCTTTCAGAACCGTGAGCTGGGGGCTATCTTTCAAACCAGACTTCACATCCTCTCTGGAGTGCTTAAATGACCCGAAGCCATCCATATACTTATTCTTCTCCTCCTTAACTTTATCTTTATGTTTCTCTTTTTTCTTTTTGTCCTTCATTCTGTCACCAATCATACCAGTTGATTTCTCTTTGTCCTTTTTAGACATCTCTTTTTCGAATTCCAAAGTTTTATCAAAGTCGTCATCACCATCTCCCTTGCCTCCGAACGGGAATGTGTAAGGGTCAGCCTCCAGAGGCATGGGTTCCTTCTCGAAGGGTAGACTCTCTCTCCGGCTATAGGACTCTCGGTTCTCCCCAGTTTTGTCACGTTTATCTCCTTTGTCTTTCTTGACCTTTTCTTTCTCCTTATCATGGCTCTTCTTAGACGAGGAAGATGAGGAATGCCGGAGTCTCTCTTTGTCTCTGAACCGATCCTGTGGTGTGGATATGGACAGAGAATCTCTCCTGTCCTCAGAGATATCAGTCAGGTTCAGCGAGTCGTAGTAACTGGTGAGCACTGGCTCATGGCCTCGATCAGTAAAACTATCTGAGGAGATGTCGCTGTTCTTGTCGTTGGAGTCATCTTTGTAGTCATTCATAGCCTCCTCCTCTAGTTTTTCCAACATGGACTTTTCATTCTCACCACTGCCCTTAGAGGGTTTTCTCTCCTTTGAATGGTCTTGCTTGTCTTTATATTTGCTCTTTGTCTTCTCCTCACTTGTGTCCCTTTTGTCCAACAGTTTTTGCTTGTTTTTCTTTTCCTGGTTAGAGTCAACTGACATTCTATCTTTCCTTTCCTTATATTTTCCATCGACTGAATCCTTTTTGTCTTTGTTGTGTTTTTCCAGGGAGCCTTTCCTCTCTTTCCCCGAGTCAAATGAAGCCTTGTCTTTTTTCTTCTCTTTATGGTCTTTGTCTTTTGCCTTTTCTGTGTTGTGTTTGGTGTCCGCAGAAGATTTTCTCAGCTTTTCAGAGTGGAAGTGATCCATCTCATCCTGATCGGGTGTCAAGTCTTTTCTGATGGAACCTGACCCAACAATGACCGTGCTGCTGTAACTATCCTCGTCGTCGTCACTTTCATCTGTAAAAATGTCGGCAATCTTGTACCATGATCTTTCTCTGATCTTCTCAGGTTTTCTCTCTTCTTTCTTGACTTCTGAAAAATCCTTCTCCCTGTCAGCATGTTTATCTTGAGAGGATTTCTCTTTCTTGTCCTTGGTTTGTTCTGAGGACAACTTTCGATCTTTCTCTTTGCCATGAGAGTCTTTGTGTTTGTCTTTGGATCCCTCCTTCTTGTCTTTGGTGCCCCGGTCTTCGTCTTTTTCCTTGACAGTTTTCTCAGTGGAGCTTCGCTCACTCTTCTCCTTCTCGTGGTCAGCTCCTTTGTCTTTCGTTTTGTCCTTGTGCTTGTCGGTTTTTGTCTTTTCCCGTTTCTCTGTTGCTTCTCCTTTCTTTTCTTTCTCCTTTCCAGAATGGTTTCTGTCTCTGACAGCATCCATGTCTTTAAAGAAGGCATCGTTGCCGTATTCATCTCCTATAGATTCCTGCTTAATTTTCTGATCTTTTCTTTCTTTTACACTATCATACGAGTCTTTACGATCACGACTGCTCTCCAATGAGTCCTTGTCTTTTTTGTCTTTCACTGCGTCTGTGGACTCCTTCCTCTTTTTGTCTTTTTCGAGCGAGTGGCTAGAGTTCAGTTTTTGTTTTTCTAGCCAGTCTTTTTTCTTCTCATTTGTCTTTTCTGATGAGTCTTTTTCTTTTTTCTTTGACGTTGTTTCTTTCTCTGATCTTTTGTCGGTGTGCTCCGACTTCTTGTCCTTTACTTTGTTTTCTTTTCTCCTTGTTTCTTCTTTAACAGTCTCAACAATTAGCTTAACTGTGTTGTTGGATTTATATTCCTTCACTTCTTTAATGGGTACATCCCAGCTGTCATCTCCATACAGGGAGGAACCAGAAGACATCTCAGAGCCCCACCTATCATGATGGTCATCTGATGCACTGAGCTTTGTGTCCTCCAGGTTGAGGAAGCGGTTATTAATGTCGTAGCCTTCATGATCAGACTCTTCTTTCAGTGTTTTATCTTTTTTACATTTCTCCCTCTCGTCTTTGGTGTTTTTCTCCTTGTCCACCTTGAGATGCTTCTCCTCTTTCTGTTCACTCTTCCTGTCTGTCTTTGAGGAGGATTTTTCCTTGGACTTCTTCTTTTTCTCCTCTTTGTGGGGCTTCTGTTTATCCTCCTTGGGTTTCTCCTTTTCTTTGAAATTTCTTTCCTTGTCGGATTTTGCAGGCTTCTCCCTTTCCTCTTTGTTTGCCTTATCTTTTGAAATATCTTTTGCCTTTTTGCTTTTCTCCTCCTTTGCTGTTCTGTGAAGATCTTTTCCTGATGACCAATCTTTATCTTCAGACTTTGCTTTCGAAAACCTGTCGTCCTTTTTCGAATGGTCTTTGTCGTGTTTAGATAGTTTGATCTTGCCCTCAGTGGCTGATTCAGACTCAACAATTAAGGACTTCTGTCTCGAATCATCAAAGTCAAAAGAGTAGCTCTTAACAAATTTCTCATTCATGTCCTGATTGAGCACAACACTCGGAGCATTGTCTTTTTCCTTGTTTTTATGTTTGTGCTTCACTTTATGTTTTTTAATCACTTTTCCATCCATATCAGTTTTGGAGGCAGCGCTGTCTGCAGTAGAGTTTTTATAGAGATCAGAGTTTTTCTTGTCAACAATGTTACTGTGCACAATGTTGTTCTTTTTCTTGTTCTCCTGTGCTTTCCTCTTGACCTGCTTTACCGACTCCACACTCGAATCAGAGTACTCAGACTCACTGACTGGATCTGAAAGAGAACTGACGTCCGACCATGGAGGCGACGACACCGTCTTCCATCCATCTGTCCTCCACTGCTTTGGATGCTGCTCCGCTAACGAGGGCGCCTGTTTCTGAGAGTTTAAGTTTCCATGTGAGGAAGAGGAGGCATTAAAGGAAGGAGATTCTTTAACGTTCATTGAAGATGAGTCCTTGATGCTGTTTGAGCCCTTGTCATCCTCGCTTTCCAAATCTCCGCAATCAGAGTCAGACGTGCAGAATTTGTCGTTAACTTTCCCAAATCGGACTTCTTTACTGACATTATTTTTGCTCTCCTTCTTTCGCTTCTTTTTGACTTTGTTTTTGTCTTTTTGTTGTTTAGAGCTCATGCTGCCAGAGTCTCTCGTCTTGGTGTTTGTTTGCTGGACTTGTTGCCGCGGCGTGGGCGCTGGTGTGAAACACAACGTCCTGTCATCCTCGTCCGAACTGTTACTGTCAGAGATGATCCGCCTGACAGTTTTCTTTGGTGTGAGTGTGTTGCTTTTGGAATAGGTTTTAACCTCCATCTTGGGTATAGAGATGAAGCTGTTGGTCTTGCTAACAGAGTCTTTTCTGAAGTCTTTTTTCAAGAGGTGTTTATCGTCTACAGGAGGGACGCGCTCCTCCTCATCATCCTCGTCAAATTCGTATTCATCTTTGACAGGCGTGACAGCAGATTTAGGTGGATCTGCAGCTTTCCCTTTTAGCTTCAGGCCCTTCTCAAACTCTGAGTCTGTGTTATTGCCGTCTACAGAGCTCGAAGGGGCAAACGAGGGCGCGTCTTCCTCCTCTGAAGATTCTGTCAGATAAAACAACCAGAATCAGTACACAGTCATCAAATATAGTGACATCTCATATAATTGAAAAATAATTAGAATGTTTAAAAGATATATATATATAAAAAAAATACACCAACCTGATGAACTCTCTTCACTTGAGGTGTAAGTGCCTTTCCCTAGTAACAGATTCAGCATAGTTGGAGAGCTGGCAACCTTTAGCGGTGTTTCACCTCTCCTGTTGCTTTGACGTGGATCTGCTCCGTAGCGTAAAAGTAGTTTCACAACCTGAAAGAAAATAAAGCTTTTAACTAAAGACTTCTGAAGAACTGAACTCTGTCCCCGCTGTTTTCAGACTTCCAGACTGAGGTCCTCTATTCAAATAAAAGTCTAGAACAGAAAAAGAAGGAAAATTCAAGTAAATTAGTTACGCCTTTATTCACTATTAAATACAAATAATGTTAATAATTGCAAAGCATGGACTTTATGGTGAAGATTGAATTTCTGTTCTCTCATTTCAGATTTTTGCAAGTATGATTGCCCAAATGTTAAATATAATATAATAAACTTACATATTTCCATCATTACCACTTCTTTCTGCATACTTATAGAAACAATATCTATAAAATATGGGTTTCTATATAACTGGCTCAGAAATTCCCAACCACAAAAAGGAATAACGTCGATCTGGTTTAAAATCTCCATCTTCAATCTCAGTTTCCTTATTTTAGCTATGTAGATGTTCTTCTCCCTCTAATAATATTAGACTCTCATGTTGCCATGTCTCTTCCACCATGTCTTTGGAGCGAACAGTTTCCATCAACTGGAGTGGCTAGTCGCTGGCATTCCAAAGCCTTAATCACCACTAAAACGTGATTATCATGTAATGTAAACCTATTGGAGCTAAAATAGAATTTTCACACTAAAAACCCTAACCTGAAGACTTTGTTATCTCTGGCTTCAGTCAAAATGTTGATCATATGTGTTGCAACTGGATTTCTATCATTATTTTCATATTGCCACTATAAAGGTGTTGCTGCTTTGAATTTGTCACGACATTTTTCACTTCACTGCTTTTCTAACAATTATGACTGAATCCAAAAAACTGACTGTGTTTGTCATCTTCCCTTTACCTTGAAATGTCCATTGTTGGATGCATCATGCAGAGGAGTGTCATCATCCAGACCCTTTGTGTTGACTTCAGCTCCGGCTGCCAGCAGCTGTTTGGCCACATCGTAATATCCCCTGTTGCATGCTTCATGCAATGCAGTCCAGCCTAAAGATAAAAACAATCACTGTGTCAAAAGTCTAACTGTATACAAGAGAAAACATGCAGTTGTGAGGTGAATGGCAGAAAAAAAAGAGAAACCTCTCACCTGCAAAGTCTTTTACATTCACATCAGCTCCTTCGCTGATGAGCTCCTTGATGCGGCGCACCTCTCCACGGATAGCTGCTCGGTGCAGTCGAGTCTCTCCTCGCTCATTTCTTTTATTTACTTTGTCTTTGGTTTTAGATGCAGAGTTTGGCGTTCCCTTCTGGCCCAGACAGGACTGTGACTGATGCTTTGGTGTTGTTTCTGCCCACAGAAGACAAATGACTCAATTTAATCCAAGAATAGCCTCCTAATTCTTTTAACAGTTTATAAAAATGTGCAGGGACCATTTATGTTGTTTTCTGCAAATGCCGTCAAGTAATAGGCGTTTGAAAAGCTTACACTTTCAGCCACAAGGGGGCAATCACACGCCATAAAACCACAGTGCATTAAATGAAACTACTTTACTTGAGACTTTTTTTCATTTGCAAGATTAAACTCAAGCCTATATTGCGTTTGCATTATTGACTTTGTACAGCTATTGTCCAAAATAACATTTGAAATACAATCACTTAATCTAAGTCAATGCCTCTGGGCACACAGGAAAGGAATTAACATATAAATAAAAGTGTCTTTGCACTGAGCCTCACTAATTTCATTCCATCTAAAATGTCAACAGCAGGAGGAAAAAAAACAAAAAAAAACAAACAAAAAAAAAACACACAAGGTTGCAACAATGATCCAAATATGGGCACCTAATATATTTTCAGACAAATGAATCTGTCTACCAAAAAACTGAGTAAACATAATTAATTTCAATAAATAATCTCAAAGGACACTGATGAACAAGCACGCACATTCTTCATGCTTTATACCATTTTTCCTGTCTGCTGCCATTTGGCTCAAATAATCATATTGCACCATCAGTCCCAGAGTATTGCACTAGCTAAAGCTAATTTTATTTTTTGTACAAACTGTATTTTGAAAACGACATGTTTGATAATGCTACATGGTACTTCTCAAAATACCATCTATCACTGACAGCATGTGCTTAAATTGCTACTCCGTTTATATGTGTTGTTGTTGTTTACGCCTGAATATCTAAAACTGGCTGAATCCAGAGGCAGGCTAAAGAGGAGGCAAAAATCAGCAGGCAAAATGCTTAAGATTTCCAAAATAAACAAAAACAAAAACCTGTGACTCATCCCCCATCTGGCTCACTTTAACTCCGCCTACGCATACTCCTCTCCCACACATACACAGTGTCTACATATAAAGCTCCATCCAATCGTCGTTTTCTTTTCCGCCACCGGTCCACAGAAGACGTGGCCTACATGATAAGCACGCACCTGGACTGTTGACGGTCTTCGCAGCTGTCATTTGCATGAGCAAGGCCACCTGCTGCCGCTCAGACACAGGGTACCCGGCCCGGATCCCAGGCATCCCCATTCCGAACGGCAAGCTCTTCCTGGTGTTAGTGGGCTCCTTTTTAATGCGCTTCCTCTCTGGACCTGGTTTCTCTGTGAAGTAAGCAAAAGGAAATAAGAAAAGGAAGACATTTTATTAGGCTGTGTTTATGTATGTGAAGACACATGTACAAGAGTTTATCAAAAATACATTTGCCATCAGTGAGAATTTATATTCTCAGGAAAAAATACTACTAATGGATTATTTCTTGGCCAGATCAACCAGCTTCAGTCAAACACTTTAAACATGGCACATATCTGAACTGCACACCACTAAAGGACAGATTTGCTGATCTAAAAAAATAATTTTGATTGCAATTCTAATAAATTAATATCACTTTCACATGCGACTCACTTTCTCCAACATGATTACAAGTGTGAGTATGCATCAAACTTATCAGTGGAGTCCCTAACTATTTTGAAATTTTATGACCAACATAAAATTAGTGACAGAGAGCCTGCTGCAGCTCCCAGTCTGTCCCATTCAGATTTCCGACACAGCCCCAGGAAAGCTGCCCAGAGCTCAGATGAAACACCACTCATTATATTTTACAACCTCTAAACAAAGCAAAGAGTTTGTGAAGAAAATCACTTCTTGCAGATTTTATCAACACACGATTAAACGCAACCTTTAGTCATTCAAGCTGATATTAATCCCTTAAATGTCAACCCAAAAACAACTGAATGTAAGTCAATGGCTCAATGAGGACATTTGAGGGGATAAGTTAATGCTGTGCTCCATATTATCAACAAGTCATATCCAAAAAGAGAAAACGTGATAATGTTAGCCAAGAAATACAGCAAGACAAACACTGTCATCAGGGGAGAAAATTGAGTAATAAAGATGTGAGGAACATTTGTCAGAGCACAACAGCTCATTTCTTAACCTACTTAACCGTATGTTAGAAGAGCATATTGAAGCTGCCTTGGAGAAACTCCAGATGGGAAAATATTTCTGTTGTTACGAAACACAGAAGAGAAACTGCAGCGTCTGCTTTAAGAGCTACACCATCACAATACTAATGCAGTGATAACTGTCTAGTGGTATTTTAGTGCATATGCTGTTGAAAACACATACACTGTACATGCAAGACAACCTTTTCTCCTCTTTGCTGGACATACAAATCTGTTGGACAATACAATTATTTCTATTTGGCAAATGTAATGATAGAAGTTTGTTTTTTTTAAGTTCATCACTTTACATGCAGTCACAGGAGATATAAATTGGTCTTTTTAAAACATTGCAGCATTAAAAACATTTCAGTTTTGCTATTTTAATCCAACTCTTCCAGGCAACAAAACAAAGTATAACAGTTTTATCTGAATTCAAGTTTCAATGAAACACAGTATAAAAATGTACTAGAAGAGAAAATAAGCTAACAGATGGTAATGGCTTAGAGTGGCTTAGAATAGGCAACAGTATAGTAGTATGGTTTAGTGTTTCAAAAAAAGCACACTGCTTTCTTTTTTTCACTAGGATTTTCTTTGCAGACGAGTGAAACCCCCCCCAAAACAAAACACTGAACACCATAATTTTTCATTTTCTGCATGTGCAACTTACTATGCAAGGGGTTTGTGGGTAGAAGTAAGTGACTGGTGTCATTAACCAGCAGCCCCTGTGGAAAGGAAGGGCCAACAGGCAGTGTTTATGTCTGTCTGTCTCCAAGCCAATCAGCCAGAATTGTCAAAAGAGGAAAAAGGGTGTGACTTGGCAAAAGTGCAGTTATTATGAAATAACTGGTGTGCATTTCAACTCAACATGGCCTTGCCAAGGTCACCACTGCCTGCCAGGATTACAGGAGACACGGTGCTACTGGACAAAAGCAGCTGCTTCACGGAGACACACCCAGTAATTATTTTCAGTGGCAACATACCATCCGATGACCCACAGAGCGTACAGTTACGCATGAGTGTAGTACTTCATCACAGAGGGGCAAAAACTCCCTGTGCCAACAGGAAATTCTCTCAGCCATCAACACAAAGGCTGAAACTTAACCAGCATATCTGGATGTGTATGAACAGAGGCACGACAACAGCAACTGAAACTTCATTTAGTCCAGGACTGGATGCAAAGCTTGAGGCAACAAACACACAAGCAAACGGGCCAAGAAGGAATGAAGCTTGTGCTTCCGGTGTCAAAAGGCCTTCCAGGACACTATTTTTCCAGTCACATGTACACAGGAGATAAACTTTCACTAACATCTGTGAACACTTACGGCTAATGTGTCCTCCAGCAGTCTTTGATACACTCTCACGTTCTCCAAAGCAGTCGCCATTTACAGGCATTCCTTCTATAAAGACAGCGGGAACCACAGAAGCAGTCCAAACATGTTTTTCTTTTCCTGCAGCAGAGCAGTGAAACAGCTAGGCTAGTTTTTCCACGCTATGTTTACAAGATGGGGAAGCATGAAGGCAGTCTTACCTTAATGCACCCATAGAGAGCAACGATGCTGGACAATGTACAAGTCTAAGCCTATAGCTGAACAGAGAGGCCAGCTCTAGTTTGTGGGTCAGACTGAACCATACATTGGTACTATTTATGTATGTATGTGTGACGGAGGAGCCGTCACGAGCCGGGACTTAATTATGAGTCTGTGTCAGCATGCGAGCACGCCCGTACACATACACACGGGCATACACACAAACATACACAATCGCTAACTTACTTTTTGTTGCAGCTTAAACTGATGCGGTTCATCGTGGGTGCACACGCAGTGTTCCTGCTTCAGTTAACATATCCATCCTAACCTGTTATTTTCAGTTCCAAACATTTTCCCGGTTCTGTTTTCAAGCAGGGTTGTTTCCGGATTGTGGCGCGCCAGAAGGGAGTCAAGTGATGACGTAGTGATGTCATCAGGACGTACTGAGTGTTTTCTATTGAGTATTATATTTTGATCACAAGTGTATCTATTTATATATATTTTTTTATTTTTTTTTTCCTTGGTATTATTTATTATTACTTTGTTTACTTTAAGAGTTTACTTGAGTTAGAAGTAACTGTTTAGTTGTTTTTGCTTGCTTGTTTTCAAAGATTCAAGGATTTTTTTTTATTGTCATACCACCTTGGGAGTTTGTGGTACAAAATTTGTACTTGGGTCCCAGATAAAGAAATCCACTACACACACACAAAAAAGAAAAGATAAATAATGAAATAAAATAAACAAATGAACATAAAGTAAATGAAGTGATGTAGTTATGTGTCTGTATCTGTTATGTGTCTCAAGAAATGAGAAGAAACTGCATTTGGTGCAGCTTGAGTTCAGCAATCTGATGGCTGAAGGGAAGAAACTGTTCCTCAGCCTTGTGGTCTTGCTCTGGATGCTCCTCAGCCTCCTTCCTGAGGGGAGCGGCTGGAACAGCCTGTGTGCAGGATGGGTGTAGTCTTTCATGATGAGGAGCACCCTCCTCCTGCATTGTGCTGTGTAGAGGTCTGAGGTGGAGGGAAGGCTGCTCCTCTCAGTCCTCTGTGCAGCCTTGACCACCCTCTGCAGAGCCATCCTCTCAGCAGCAGTGCAGCTGCTGTGCCACAAGTGATGCAGGTGCAGAGAACGCTCTCCACCACACAGCGATAAAAGTTCCTCAGGACCGAGTTCCCAAGTCCAGCTCTCCGCAGCTTCCTGAGGAAATAGAGATGCTGGTGGGGCCTTCCTGACCAGACAGGAGGTGTTGGTACTCCAGGTGAGGTCACTGGATATATGCACACCCAGATACCGGTAGCTGGAGACCACCTCCACAGCTGCTCCTCCGATGTACAGGGGCTGAAGAGGATCCTTGTCCTTTCTGAAATCCACCACCATCTCCTTGGTCTTCTTCATGTTGATGCAGAGGTTATTTTCTCTGCACCAGTGCATCAGGTGTTCCACCTCCTCTCTGTATGGACTCATCACTGTTTGTGATGCGTCTCACTACTGCTGTGTCATTGGCAAACTTCACTATATGACAGCTGGGGTGTCTTGCCGAGCAGTCAAACGTCGGCAGAGTGAAAAGGAGGGGGCTCAGCACGGAGCCCTGAGGCGAGCCAGTGCTGAGGGTGATGGAGGAGGAGACGGTGTTGTGGATCCTCACAGTCTGAGGCCTGTTGGTCAGGAAATCCAGAATCCAGTTCCCTAGTGTGGAACTCAGTCCAAGAGAGGAGAGCTTCTGCACCAGGGCCTGTGGGTTGATGGTGTTGAATGCTGAGGAGAAATCCAGGAAGAGCAGACAGATGTTGGAGTTCCTGCTCTCCAGATGGGTGAGGGCTGTGTGGATCACCGATGAAATGGCATCAGCAGTGGAGCGGTTCTTCCTGTAGGCATACTGATGGGGGCCCACAATGACTTTGATGGAGTCCTTGATGTGATTCATGACTAGCCTCTCAAAGCACTTCATGACTACTGATGTTAAGGCTATAGGCCGGTAGTCATTCAGGTTCATCACTGTGGAGCACTTGGGGACAGGGTGGGTTTTAAGCAAGTGGGCACAGATGACAGTGACAGTGAGGTGATGAAGATGTCCGTCAACACCTCAGACAGCTGATGTGCACAGTCTCTCAGTACTCGTCCTGGGATGTTGTTGGGTTCTGCAGCCTTTCGGGGGTTGATTTCCTGGGGGGACTTCTTCACATCTGCTGTTGTCACACAGAGAGGCGTGTCACCAGGTGGTGGAATTACTCTGATGCTGAGGGAGGTGTTAGGATCCTCGAAGCGGACGTAGAACCTGTTGAATACATCTGGCAGTGAGGGGTCCATTGGACATTGTCCACCCCTGATGTTGTGGTTAGTGATGCACTTGATGCCCTTCCACATGCGCCGAGGGTCTTTGGTGGTGAAGTGACCTTGAATTTTCTGGGCGTATGCAGCTTTTTCTGGACCAGCATTTCAAGGAGGACATCGGGGAGCTCATCATCCAGGAACAACTGCTGAGCGTTCTGCCCTCTGATGTAAGGACCTGGGTGAAGGAACATGAACCTGAGGATGGTCTGACTGCAGCAAAGTTGGCTCTACAGTACATGAACGCATGGCATACCGTGACCTGCTCAACCAGCTGGACATCAACGGTATGTCAGAGAGCCAAGCCAGGAGGTTAAAGGTACCACCAGTTCTCTGAATTCACCATCTGATGGTAAGACATGTATTTGCTATTATTGCCAGCAACCAGGCCACAAGGCTTCGGTGTGTCCAATAAAGAAGACTAAGGTTTCTGGTTCCTGCTATGCTCCTAGAACTGTAAATCAGGCTGGAGTCAAAAACTTTGAAACTAGAACTCATAAAACTGTGACTCTGAATGGACAGCAGGTGACTGCATTAATGGACAGTGGTAGTTCCACATCACTTATAAAAGAGAGTCTTGTGCCAGTTGGATGTGTGAACTATGAAAAGAAAACTGAGATTTTGTGTGTGAATGGAGATTGTCATGTTTATCCAAAAGCAGAAGTGACTGTCATTATTGATGATCAACCATTTGCTAACTGTTGGTGTGGTGAAAAACCTACCTTTTGATGTCATTTTGGGTACAGATTTACTTGTGATGTTTTATCTTTTGGGAGAAGTACAAACTGAGGGGGACAAAGTTAGCAATGTTTCCTGTCCTGTGATTACTCGTTCTCAGGCCAAAGAACAAGTTGGGTCTTTACCTGATTTTGATGAGAGTTTGTTTGAGGTTTCAAAGAGGTCTAGAAAATCCAGAAAGCAGAAAAAAATTTAGAAAAAGTTAATGCTGAGTGGAAATGTGTCAACAAATTTAACAGTAGATGACATGTGGAAAGCACCTGAAAATATTGATACTTTACAGAAACAGGATGTGTCTTTACAACCTTTGTTTGACCGAGCGAGTGAAACAACTGAAGCTAAGTGGAGTGGGAGAGAAACTTTTTTGATAAAAGATGGTGTGTTGTATGCCTGTAATGAAAAACAATGGTTGGTAGTTCCAACTAGCTGTAGGGTACTTGTAATGCATTTAGCGCACACCAGGGCACTAGGGGCGTCACAAAACATTTATGCATGTCATAAATGACTTTTACTGGCTGTCAATGTACAATGACATTAATACCTTATGTGCTTCTTGTCACACATGCCAGAAGACTCGTCCCGTTTGGAAGTCAGGTCGGGCGCTCCTCCAGCCACTACCTGTCATCTCCACTCCTTTTCGTAAGGTTGCAATGGACATTGTTGGACCCCTAGTGAAGAGTGGCTGTGGTCATCAGTTCATCCTGGTAGTATGTGATTATTCCACCTGATTTCCAGAGGCTTTTCCACTGCATACCATTACTGCTCCTGCAATAGTTCAAGCTCTGGTCCAGCTGTTTCAAGAGTTGGAATCCCAGATCAGATTTTGACAGACCAGGGAACTAATTTTACCTCTAATCTCCTAAAACTCTTTCATAAACAGCTTGGGATCTCAGCCATCAGGACGACGCCTTACCATCTGCAAACTGATGGACTGGTTGAAAGGTTCAACCAGACAAGGAAGAGGATGCTGCAGAAGTTTGTAAACGACACTGGCAGAAATTGGGACCGCCGCTGGTTACCATTCCTTCTCTTTGCCGACAACTAGGACCCACCACCTATGAAGTCTACCATCCTGACAAAAAGAAAGCTACACAGACTTACCATGTGAACTTGTTGAAGAAGTGAAAAGAACAATCATGTCCAGCTCCAGAAACATCATGCCTGTTGAGGTCAGTGGAGGAGGTTCCTGGCATTGAAGTCATGGCTGAACAGTCAACCCCCAATCTCAGTAACTTGACCTCACATCAAGCCTCACAGCTTCAGCAGATCTTCCAGAGACTGTCTCCTCTCTTTTCTCCTAATCAAGGTGGGACCACCTAAATTGAGCATGCAATTCGACTGAAAGAGAAACAGCCAATTCATCAACGCCCATATAGAGGTCCACAACAGTTGGTGGGGCAGCTGTGAGATGAAGTCGAGACCATGCTAACATCAGGTGTTATTGAACCTTCAAACTCTGAGTGGTACAGACCAGTAGTCATTGTGTGCAAGAAAGATGGCTCACTGCGGAGTTGCATTGATTTCAGAAAGCTTAATGCAGTTTCAGAGTTCGAAGCCTATCCCATGCCCAGGGTGGATGAGCTGCTGGAAAGGATTGGAAAAGCCAAGTTCATTACCACCCTTGACCTGTGTAAAGGGTACTGGCAGGTTCCATTGGAGCCTTCAAGCAGACAGTACACAGAATTCCGTACTCCTTCTGGTCTTTTCCAGTTTACTGTGATGCCATTCGGCCTGCATGGTGCTCCAGCCACCTTCCAGCGGCTAATGGACAAAGGGTTGCAAGGAAGTGAAGACTACAGCGCTGCGTACCGAGTGTTTTCTATTAAATTGAGTATTATATTTTGATCACAAGTTTATCTATATACATTTTTTTTTCTTGGTATTATTTATTATTTTGTTTACTTTAAGAGTTTACCTGAGTTAGAAGTAATTGTTTAGTTGTTTTCGCTTGCTTGTTTTTTGCTGTGGGCGGAGCCTGTAGCTTAAAAGCAGGGCTTTGTTCCACTTTGAGTCAGTCTGTGGCTAAACTCCTGAGAAGAAACACTGAAAGTGATGAACTTTTGCACTAAAGGTACTGCTGTTTGTCCGTTTTAACCTGCCCTAGACGTCCTTTGTACATGTTCTGCACCTCTCTGATTTGTTCACCTCAAGAAAAGCTTAATAAATTTCACTAAAGTGATCTCTGGCCGAGACCAGTCGTTTATGTTTGACCAAGTCATAAGAGAACCCCGTCACATATGGTGTCAGAAGTGGGATTATGGCGAGGGAAAGAAGAGGATCTCGTCTGGTGAAGCAAAGATCTAGTCTTCGATCACAATCAAAGATGAAAGAACAGGTGGCTGACAAAACATGGGAGAGCATATCAATGACGCATGGATCAGATGAGGAAGGTGAACCAAAACCTGGCCCCAGTGGATCAAGTGCGTTTTTCACTTTGATGAAGGACTTTATGGCAGGTCAGCAAAAGCGAGAGAAAGCAGGTCAGCAAAAGCGAGAGAAAGCAGGTCAGCAAAAGCGAGAGAAAGAGCTGCTGAAAGAACTGCGAAACCTTAGGATGTCCCTACAGCAACCACAGCAAGAACCACTTCCTAACCTTCAGTCAGGAGTTGATGCAGAACAAAGTGATGATGACGATGACGGTGATGGTGGTGACGATGACAGTGATCAAGAACAGGTGGCTGACAAAGCATGGGAGAGCATGCCAACAATTCATGCATATTTGAGGAATCGTTGAATCTATGGGATGTCTAAACACTTGTTCAAAGCGTTACCTATTTACCCAAAGCTTGGCCTTAGTTCCCAGCTTCGTCTCTGCTCCACTAGACTGGCGGTAGCAGCAATTAGCAAACATCTGGTGGAACTGCATTTTTGCAGAGCGTAGGAACTACATGGTTCTTATGAATGTTCTTAAGAACTAGGAACTAAACCATACCTAAGAACGCTTGTAAATGCCATAAATGGATGGCTTGAAGAAGCATTGCGTGATGACGTGCTGAAGTGTCAGAAAGGATAGGGGGTTCTTAAAGAGACAGGGGCCAATTTCAAGGTGTTAGATATAGCAATGATCAAAAGTCAAATTTCTTTTCAATTATGTTTGATACAGCAAAGCCCAGAATATAAATGATTCTCTATGGTGGAAGGTACATGACAGTTCGAGTTATCATGAACCTTGTAATTAGCATTAATTTCTCTGACTTTGGGGAGCTCTGGCATGGCTCTCTGAATGGTCTTCTTTACTGCAGGTAAGATCAGCTGCTGTGGCTCTGCCGCTGAGTGGAACTGTGTAAAATGGTTCCTCATGTTTGACATATTTTAGATTACCAAGATAAAATGGTGAGGCTGCAGGATGCAGTTGAATGTCAGTTTAGGTGATCATTTTATGCTTTGTTCTGTTTTAACCTTCCTCAAAATTGCCATGCCATACATTAACAGGAAAGTTATCAAGTCTTGGTGTTTGTTAATTGAGTAAGAATCGTCAACATCTGGATAGATTTTATTTCCCACCCATAAAGTGTGTATGGAACAATTGTTTGATAATCAATTCTTCAGATTAACTTAAATCAATAACGGCACACTTGAATTTTCCCTGCAAAATTTGTCTAAACACACACACACACACTCTGAATGCTTCAACTTCTTATCTTTCCGTTTGATGTCTATTTAGGGGACAGTGTCTCAGTAAAATGATATTCTTCAGCTTTAAGACAAGGGTGAAACCTTACTCTCTTCCCTCCTTGAAACTTGACTAACAAGATAAGAGAAGAAAAGAATAGATTAGAAAAGAAAGTGAGCTAGGGGCTGCCAGTCCCATAAAAAGACCGCCTACCTGAGCCAGAGGGAGAAAAACACATCAAACGTAAATGCCACGTTTTAATAGAGGTAGGTTTTCAAATGGCAGGCAGATAATACTACAGTGTGAGGTAACGGCAAAATAAAAAACACTTTCTGCTTCAGTAAGCTAGCAGACGCCACGACAAGACGAACCACTCTAACCAGCCAGACCAGGTATGTTTGACTGCAGTACGTTAAGAGTGAAACATTGTTTGGGGAGTTGTAAAGGTAGCTCAAACAGGAAGTTAAGGGAGACCTAGCAGGATATAACAGTGTGTTTATTCAATGCTCAGAACAGGGCAAGAGAATCGAACATACAGTGTGAACACAGGAACATGCAATATGCTCAACAACTAATATGAACATATCAATCAGCACAAACCTGAGCAGCACATTTAGACTATTTTATGTGAAACAATTTACATCTGTTCATTTGGGAGTCTGGAAAATAAGACAACATCCCAGAGCTAAATGATGTGCCGACTACAGATCTCTGCAAGACCCAATTGCAGGACGCTATCAATACTGTCATAAATTTAGGTAAACTGAAAAAGAAATGCAGCAGTGAGAACATATTTTATACACAATACAGTGAGTCTTAGCTAGTTAATAAAGCTCAGCAACCAAGCCAAGATAATGATTTGTACCAAATCAAATTGGAAAGAAGGATAGGTCAAGCCTTCTGAACGCAGGTTAGTTGTAACATTATGACCACTGATGACAAAGTGAAGAACACCACTCAAATTCTTAAGAGGTTCTGCTGGGAAGGTCTATGTCCTGGTATTCACAGGAATGTTACTTTTGATAAACTACCTTGATGTAGATACCTAAACAATTCTGTTTTCCAGTCTAACTCTTAAAATACATTAACACCACTTTATCCCTCCCCTAGCAGGACAGCAGGGGGTCTGGCTAATAACAGCTTAAGAACGGCTTAAAGAAGACAACATAGCTGTTTTCAAACATGCACCAAAGTCTTGAAAAGTTGCAGCAACGTGGTCTGTCAGCTGCATTCGCTGAAGGCTTCAACTTATTTTTATATCACCTAAAATAGTTAATCAACTCTTGGAAGAATAATAGTCACATCACGTTTAGTGAATGAGAAAAAGAGTGTGTACCTTTTGCCTATAGTGGATAAGGTCCAATAATAACTATGATGAACTTCATATCAAGGAGAACAAGTGAAAGAAAAGCTCAAGTGGTGAGATCTGTCCCCTCACTGTATTCTAAGGTTGCAGGTGATCCTAAATTGACCTTATTATGTTTACAGCTGTGATTCTTGTTCTTGTGCTGCTAACTTGACCCCTTGTAGACTGAGACTTATGTTGGGTCAACCCAACAAACTGGATGTCAACTAGTATTTTTACCATTGTTTCAAAGTCCCACCAACAAATTATACAAGACAGCCTTTTTGCATGATATCCTTTATCTAGAAAGAAAGCAAAACTGATTGCACTTTCCAAAGAAATTTGAAGAAAAATAACTTAATCTGACAGCTTCAGAACACCAAAGATAAAGCTTTTCAATATTCTCTTTTTAAGTAATAAGTAAAAAAAAAATAGTGATGTAATAAAAATCTTATCTCTATAATAAGATAACATTTGTAACCCAAAAGAGGACGAGATGAAGCAAGAATAATTAGCTGTTTCGTTGGTTTTTTGGGGACTTTCCTGATATGGAACCATTACTTTCATGTATGAACAGTTTTTTTTTTTTTAATAAACCTTCATAGTTACCTCCCTCCCTCTAGTCTGAGCTCTGGTGTGATGCTGCTGTGCTTTAACAGGAAAGAAGAAGAGGAAACGAGATGATCTCAAGTGGGAGGAATGCTGCTGTTTAGCAATCCTCAGGACGTGGTCATGGATTGCTTGGAGGTCCTAAACACTGATGAACACCAATAAAAGCTCAGGGTGTGCTGACAACATCGTGAATTTTTAAACCCATTTTCTCACACTTTTTTCCCTCTCACTTCACTACTATCTTATACATTAAGTTTGCAAAAAAAAAATCACTTTTGATCATTTTGATTAGAAGTTGAAAGGACACCAATGCATACTAAAATATCAAGATTTCCCAATCTAAAACAAATACATTTAACAAACTTTTCTTAATCATACAGCCTGATTCATTCTGAAAGCTTTTTATGTGGAGACGTGATTGCTGTGTTTATAAATATGCATTTTTGTTCACGTGGTAAGTAAAAATAAAATTCTTTGCTGCTCTGAAATCGCCTTTATATAGTTCAGAAGAATCCAGTGGAAAGATGATGATTATATGCACACTTCTCCAGCGGATGGCAAAAATCGGCTTAAACTGGAAACACAAAAAACAAAAACAAATTAAACCACAATAAAGAAGAAGTGTGAAATATGATAAGGAACAAAAGCAAAAGGCCAACATCATTGGTTAGACAACCACAGCACAATTCTCTGTGCCAGCTGAGCACAAACATCTGCTACATTCTGTTATTTCAGTCGTCTTAGTGATTTGCTTCAGCTTTTGTTAGGCATCACAATTATCTCATACGAATTTCCCTTTTGTCTGCATGAATATTTGTAGGACAGTAAAATGCTGATGTCATTATGACTCTACGTCAAAGTTGTTTCATTGCAAACAGGTAGATGTAATCCAGTGACAACTTTTTCATTACAACCTTGTTTAGATGGAACCACTAAAATATATTTTTTCTATAGTTGGATGGGGAAATCATTATCTGAAATTTCTGCTATGCACCCTAAGCAGAAAGACCTCAACACTGTTTATTTATTGTAACTCGTGTCATCATAGTTTTCACCAACATTATCACACATGCATGTTTTCCTAATATCGTCTTGCTCTACTCCATTGTCTACCTCTGGTAAAAAACTAATCAGTTTTGTGCAACTTCTATGTTCTGAAGTTTCAACACGTGTTGCTTTTTTAGTTTCTGAACTGTGTCACATTCTCATTCTGTGTCTCTCCCTTAATGGAAATTTGTCATGTTGAAACTGAGACTGCAGTTGAATCTTCTACTAAAGAGTGAGATCATCATCAGTCAGGAAACCAAAATGTTCGGTTACTGTTGAATAGGCCCCTTATAGATCAACCACTAACCCCTGCGCTGCAGATCGTTTTGTCAATCACGAATGACAAAGTGATAGATCACATGGTTGTGTGAACTTTCAGATCAAGATCAAGATCAAGATTGTGGACTCAAAGTGTTGAGGGCAATAACTCAACAGCTCGGACATGAGAATGTGCAATAAGAGTTGCTTTGGGCATTTCCCCAACAATACACAAAAGCCGACAAAGTAAATAAAGCCAAACTATTAAGTGAAATTTGGGTGCTATTAGTCAATCATTTGCTAAACAGCAGCACAACCTCTGCTAAGCACCAGTTCTGGGTATTTGCCTTTGGTTTTTCTAATATCCAGCAGTCTACAGCCCATAGGCTTGATTTAAAACAATGCTTCTTCCAGCTTCTGAGACTCAGGTTAGAGGACGCTCCTAATACTGCCCGAGTGCTACACATCTGAGGCTCAAATGCGACTTGAAATGCAAAAACAAAACTGGTGAACTAGACTGAAGGATGGTAGGCAGTTCAGATTTTTGTTTCAGCTCAGCCCTTAGCAAAGAGTCATTTCCACACGTGTATCCACTGTGTCTTTTGTAGAGTTGCTGTTCGCCATCATTCCTCAAGACTTATTCATGTTGCAGAAGCTGCTCTAACCATGCTTCTTTCAAAAAAATATTTAACAAATATTACTCTGCTCCTACAACAACCAACACAGTTATTGGGAAGTGTGGATGAAGGAAAAATTAGTCAGAGATGCGAAACACTGACATAGTTGAGTCAGAACATGAAAGACCGAGCAACAAGCCAAAAATGAATAAACATTTACCTTACATCCAAAACATATTCTCAAAAGCTCACTTTACGTCATCATACTGACAACACAAACGGGGGAAAAAAATAGTTGATAGGCAACATTTACCCAACCGATATTCATAAGTCCAACAAATGACAATAGCAATGTAATGTTTGGACCATTGTTTAGGGAGGTGGAACAATGTTAACATGCAGGGACTGATTTGCCAATTTAGAACACAGAGGTCCAAATATGTAGTTATTAGTTCCCCAAAAATACAAAGTATCCCATTTGGGATTACTTTGATTTTAAATGGGATGAAAAGATAAACCACAAGATGTAAACAAAGCAGTTTTGTACTTGTGCAGTTTCAGCAAATGTGACAAACTTGCAACTTTGCATTTACCATCCGGCTGATTACGCTATGCAATCACCAGGTATTGCAGCTCCATCAGCAAGCTCTGAATAAGCTTTTCACCAGCAGAAATATAGGTAAAAACAAAAAGGACAGCCCCGGACACAGCGCACGTTGAATGTAAATATCTTGCAGAGAAAAATTAATTCCAAATGAAGTCCTAAATTGCTGGAAAACATACATATCGGCCAAAATCACACCTTCTAGACTCACAACTAAAAATAACCACCTGAGCACACTGCTAAATCCAAATAACGATAAACATGGTTGTTTTTCTTGTCAGAGCATTTCTATGCTTTATCCAGAAGAAATAGCTTATTATCCTTTCTTCTGCTTATGCTAGTTTTATTGCGTTTCTGTCATTAATTACCTGTGAATGCACCAAATATCTCAAAAACAGTTATAACTGTAATTATACGGAAGAACATATGTTCACTTAATGTTTTTGTTTTAGTTGTTTACTGTTTTATTCTTGTATTTAAATGCATAAATGTTAAATAATAAATAGTTTCCCCGTTAGCTGAGCATGAATGTTAGCAAATTCAAGTAGTTTTCCAAGTTGAAAAAAAAAAAAAAAGTGTTAGTTTGGGTGTGCCTTTATTCTGACTACAGACGAATACAGAGCCAGAACTGAGAAAGTTTCAATAACCCATTAACGTCAACTCTTTAGCATACAGGTTTGTAGAGCTATTGTTCCTTAGATGAGGGTTCACACCTGCCCTCATTTTGGGGGTGGGTGGGGAGGTTGACCTCTTTCTGGGTAAAACTGGTTGGCAAATAATATTAAACCAGATGATGATGCAACAATATGCGACGTCTGTTGTAAGAGGGAAAAAAAAGACATTCTTCCTACATCAATATCAGAATTTTAAAAAGGCATGCATAAAATGACTGCACAAGTATAAGAGTAGCAATCAAAGGAGCAATAAGGACACACATTCAATAAAACACACTCAATAAGATATTCTAGGGCTCCATAAATCCTCTGAAGCACATGGTAGCCAAATGCAAACCCACATATGTACTAAAAATAAATGTTCAGTCTTATCAAACAACTCCAAGCCATAACAGTCTTGTGTTGCAGTACTTTGTTGTCTTTCCCTACCTGCAGCACAGAGCTCAGAGTGGTCACTCAGCATAAAGCAATGTAGCAACTCAGTCAGTGTTGAAGATGAAAACTGTAATCTAAGCCTCTGTTTAGCCGTAGAATCAACAAACTAAATCCTGGGCCATTTAGACCCAAAGTCAAACAAGAATGAGCTGTAATGTGTTGTTCCCTAATCAAAACTAATCAGGAAACCAGACCTGGGCAGGTCTGTAAATGTTACTGTTTAAAAGTTAACTGGATCATCGTCACAGTGTTTTATTTCCCTCCTTTCAGGAAGCAGGTAAAACTCCTCAGCTCTCCCAGACAGACAGCTACCTTACAGCTACAAGAACTTTGCCTCCACAAAGCCCAACCCCCCTTTGTGAAAGCACAACAACTTCCCATCAACCTTGGAGGAAGTGATGCAATGCAAGTCTCTGCCTCTCTGATTTGCACTTGAAAGTTAACATGAAAATGCAGATCAGATGCTCAGACACAGTGTGACTTTCTCCTACCTGAGTCAGAATCTTTCTGGTCTCCATTTGCTCCGGCAGTGAAGGGTAGCTTCCTTTTAGGGGCCTTTTCTTTCATCTCTTTGACCCCATCACTGCGATCCAATTTGGGAGTTTTATTTGTCAACACTTTATCCTGCAAAAGAGACAAAATAAATTACTAAGACTTCTTTAAACAGCATAGAGAACATGTGCACAGATGAAGCAAAGGGAAGGCGATTTCAACTCCTGCATATCTGTTAAGAGTAAAACTTAAAATAGACCACAGCAATCTGTGGTTCCTGCAGTCTACTTAATTTTCAGTGCCTTTTTCTGCACCGACTTTTCCAACCTCTGTGGGGTTTTCAAACCATTTTTCCATGAAGTTCTTTCCTAGATTACCTCCCCACAGTCACAAAAAAGAAAAGAAAAAAAAAAAACAAAAAAAAACATGGGGATAAGAGGCCAAGCTGACGCCTGCTCGGTTCTGTGGCCTAAGGCTGCTGGAAACAATCACGGCACCAAACTTATCAGCCATCAACAGATGTAGATACCTTCATGTGCTTCCAACCTGTGCTGCTGTGTTTTAATAGTTTGGATCAAAAAAACAGGAGGATCAGAAAATTTGTGGTTAACCATCTCTTCCTGCATCGTGGCACATGGCACAATGCAAAGTACAACAGCGGATTAAAAGTTAACAGCTATGAAATGTTTTAAAGCTTGTATTTAAAACAATGCGTGTCACCAGGCTGCTTCCTGGTGAAGTGAAAGAGGATGTACTAAACAAGCACAAATAAACCAAATTAAACCCCACTTTTCAGCTACTCATTTTCATTCAAACTCAAACATCTTCATATTTTCTCTCAGCAATAACTTGCAGCTATGTGTTAGATAAGTCCTAATCTTGCAAGGAGACACGGCAGGCCGGCTGCACCACTGTCTGCAACAAAATCATGTGCAAAAACCAAGGCATTGAAAAGTTGGGGTCTGATCTGCTGCTGAGGACACAAAGCTAGCCACAATGTTGAATCAGTTTCTCTGAATAAAGAGGAAGAGAACACATACAGCACAATACTCACTGTTGTCACTGACCCGATTCTACAACTCCATCTAGATATGTGAAAGCAAATTCGTAAGCCTGCTGAACAGCTTCTGCTTTGTCTGGTTTTTGACTTACTAAACAGAATCAGTGGCAACTTATTGAGGATGTTTTTTGTTTTTTTTTCCTTCCAAGTTAGAAAGATATTAAGGCTTCTTTCTGTCATATTCGTCAATTATTGCACAATCTCAATGAGTGGTATTTTACTTATTTAAAATCTGTTAAGAAAACATAATTGCTTCATAAGGAATCTTTGTTTTTCTTCAAATATTTTCTTTAAACCCCAGAACTGTTGCTGATAGATTACAAAACTACTACGCAAGGTAGTATTTTAGTTTTGTATAACATTCAGCTGTGGATTCATTTTATTTAGTTTTTTTTTTCCTAGTACTTTGGTCAAAACAATTCTATTTTTGTTTTTATTTTCCAACTGCTATCATCAGTGCAAAATTACTGTTTGAAACATCACAATCATAAATGACTATTTGGATCAAATTTTTGATTGAATATCATATTTCAGGTGACATTCATTATTGAAATATAGCATGCAAGTGTATTTTGCCCAGTTGGATGGTTTCAAATTGCATTTGAAACACTATGTATATTGAGTGAGATGGTAAAGTGCAGAAAAAAGCAGGGAAATTGTAATGATGAAAGTTAAGAGTCAAGACAATGTGGTTTAATTTTAATCTATATCGCCATCACAATATTTAACAAAGTTTACACCTTTTGCTGAAATCGAACAGCTCAACATGAGAGCCACAGAATTACTGCACCTACTGAAATGTATCTTTTGATTCACTTCTAATACGAAGCTTGCGGTTCCTAAGCTGACCCATCAGAACATACCGTACTCAACTATTTGAGAGGGGTGTAGCCTCTCCAGCTTTTGTTTTTAAAGGAAATGCACAAATATGCAGAAGCAATTAGCACCTTCCAGGCTGGGTCCTAGGAAGATTAAATGACCTTTAATCAGAGACACTTTAAATACACCCTTCGCTGCCAAGTTTGTGGAAAACAGAACCTTCAAGAGCAAGTTGAAAACAAATATGATGTTAGAAAATGTAACGGATCTGCCAGTCTTCTGGCAAATATATTATAATCACAATCATTACTGAAAAATTATGATATGACACATTTAAGGAAATCAACTAAAGGAAATAAACTTTAAGACATTGACTAGAAGAAGTCCAAATGAAACCTTTGCTGTTTTGGAGACATGAGAGAAATAGTTACAAAGCTTATAAATATCTGTAGCTGTTTTGCTACATGGTGAAGATATTTTTGTCCAAGAGGTTTAGGATCATGACAAAGACACACACACACACACACACACACACACACACACACACACACACACTCAACTCAGCTTAATTTCCTGTCCTACCTTCTCTTCTCATTCATCTTTAACCAAAGGCTGGATTTTCTATTATGTGTCAACTCTTCAAGCCCCTCCCACTGTCCTGCCCTGCCCCAGTCATAAGACCATGACGTCATGGTACAGTAGAGACAAACACTGTCTGCTACAGTGAACTAATCTCTCAGTCTACACTCAGCTATACAAAGGCTTCTGCACCAGCACACATAAAATAAGCAAAAGCATGACGGAGATAACTGAGCAAAAGCTACATGCGAGCTGAGAGGACAGCTACAGAATGTGTAAACACTTCTCTAAAGCAGACGGGGGGGGAGAGAGCACAAAGTGCAAATATATTTCTGTTAAATTAAATGTTAAAGCTTTGAAAAGAGGACTTTCTTTTGATCTTTTTTTTGTCAGATTATAGCCTATTTGGTGGTCTCTTAGCAGTGACTGCTCTTTTAATCTCACAATGTTTTTCCCACCCCCTTGCACCTTTCCCCTCCTTCCCTCTCTCTCTCTTCCCCTCCCTCCCTTCGTGGCAGAGTCTGATGCAATCCTTTGCAGAGGGCTGTAAATCTACGCCTGCATAAGCAATGCCTCTCTTTGCCAGTCAGTGTCGGCAGGTTAACTGTTGATGGAAACCATGACCATCATCGCGCCGTGCAAAACATTTTGTCGATCCGCACGGTAAAGCTCTACCCGCGTTCAATTAATGGGGACACCGTCCCCATTCTAGTTCACATTAAACAGTGAAGGTGTCTGATGTGGCAGAGCTCAAAGTGTACCTGTGAAATCTGCCTGGAATATATTGTTTTTCTATGAGTTACTCATGTTAAAAAAAATTCAAGCATGAAAAAGACATTACATAACTGTGTTAATAAGGATGTGGTAACGTTGAGAATTGAGCAACAGACAAACATAAAAGATTGCAGGTGCTATACGTTGCATATGATTTTGAAAGCATTTATTCAAGCATCTACTGACAGATTAACGTGGATGAAGAAGAAAAAAAAAATACAGATCTAACTGATGATATCAACTTTACATGCGAATTACGAGTAAGCAGAGACAGACCAACTGGACATGCAGGTAGAGATCGTCTTTTAAGCTTTACTTTTTTATTTTCTCTGTATTATACAAATGCTGATAACATATGGTTTTACAGAGCTTTTTAATAATTACCTGCAAATTAAATGTTTTAAAACATTAACTTTGCATGGTTAAATGTAACACTGACTGAAATTCATTCAATGCAGAGTAGAGAATAAAAATTAAAGACATTAATATTCAGAACAATCTTTTAAAGTGACCAATTCTACAAGATCACACCATCTTATTTTCATGTGGTAAGCTTCTGCTTTCTTGGACAACAAGCCGTAGTTATTTTTGGATTAGGCTGTCTCGGTGCTTTCTGTCTGTTTATGTAATAACCCAGCCAGACGTTTTAAGAGAAGTATACCGTCTCAATCGGCACATCCAACACCAAATTGCACTCGTCAACGCATAAGATTTGAAAAGCAGCAGTAGCCAGAGAAACATCCCAACTCCATAGTTAGAAAACAGTCTTACAAAATACTAATTTGTATTCCGACAAACTGCGACGATAATGAAAATGCCGCAAGTTAATTTAAATTTGGTCAGCGAGAGTCAACAGCCATCCCATTCCTTTGCTGGTTAGATGCTGAACCCTGCATGCGTTTGGTGACCCGACACCGTCTCAAGTGGAATAAGTCTGGTGAAGTGGCCGTCTATATGGCACTTAATGGATGAAAAATGTGCACGGGAAGACAAAACAGGGAAAGAACGCAGACAGTGTGGTGAAACTGTAATGGAACTATAATCATGTAATCACTGGATGTAATTCAGGGTAATTCCCAAGTTATTTTCTGATATTCGCCAAAGGTTTCTGTGTAGTCAAGTGTTATTCAAGACGGGGCTTAAAAGAACAAATATTTTCTTTAAGACTTTTGCTGACCAATAAAAAATTCTCGCTTACATCTGGGGACAGCTCCAAATCATAACACTTTAAAGGGTTTTCCGTACCTTTTTCCCACCCTGCTTTTCCACCATGTCGGTGTTGAGTGGGAAGTGGTCCAGCTGGGGGGTTTTAGAACCCCCACCTTTGGGCATCGTTCAGATCTCCCCACGCCAAGCTTCATTCACGCTGCCATTGCATCGTCATCGACAGTCTGTGAAAAAGAGAGAAACAGAAAGAAATTGTAAAAGGAGGTTAGCACCTGGGTGCGACATGACTATTCACTTGTTCACACAATGCAGTCATCAACACTACGCTAGGAAAAGCCACAGACGTTCTTCAGAGTTTCTGTACAATTCAGGAAGTTAAATTTGAGAGGCTTTAAAGACCTTTGTAGGACATGATTTGCACGTTCAAGTCAAAAGAATTACAAAAGAACTTGAGTTATTTATTGATAATCGTTTGGATTCATTTAAAACTAAAGTTTGACTTTTTATAAGTCAATTCGTTACACATAGTATATCCTCAAGTTGGTTTTTGTTAGATCTGGCATTATTCTCCATCGCTTCTATATCTAGTCGACCCAGTTTTGCCCCCTCAACGTTTTTTTGTTTTTTTTTTGTTTTGTTTTTTACCCATAATGGCTACTGGCAACACATTTAGGTCAAATATTGAAACCCTTATTTGAAAGCCAAACCATCTTAAATGCAAAGTTAGCCATGATGAAACTGAGCTGATAGTAGATAATATATCAAGAACATTTTGAATTTAATGCCCTAAACAAAATACCAAAAAAACAGTCTCATGAGAAGAACTTGCAGGTTTACTGAAAAATGTGAATATTTTAGTTTCATCACAGTTTATGAAACCTGAATTGCTCAGCAGGCAGTGCATTTCTCAAAACAAAAATACAAAGCAAAAAAAACAAAACACCCCACTAGAATTAATATATATATAAAAAAATAAAAAAAATAAGTAAAATGGAGATATCTGATGTACAAAGAAATACTTTTTAGGAACCTGCAGAATTAAATCTATCTCAGTTTGCCCAATTTTAAGGTGGCACAAACAGCAACACATCAAAAATAAAAATAATTCAAGGATAAATAAACTGAATGCTCTAATGACAACTGGGCAGCCCATGCAACATGTAGTGTAACCCCATGTTTTGGGATCCAAAGCAAAATCAAGACAGCCAAGGAATGTCTTCAGAAACATGACAGGCATGTCTAAACAAAAACCCAAACAGCCACTTACAGCCACAGCAAGCCAATCTTTGTAATTGTGGGCTTTAGTATGTACCAATTTACAACATACCTACCATTTTCACTGAAAAAGTTGGGCCACCACATCAACACCACCAATAATTCTACCTGCTTAGGTTAATGTGAGCAGTTTCCAAAGCAAAAGATGCTTTGTTTTCAGCAGCATCTTTTGTGGGGAGTGGTAGTGCAACACAAGAAAATGTGCATTTCTATCTACCTCCTTCCTGCATGCACCTCTGCTTCTCAGGGCCATGAATTACTCATACAGTAGCTCTCTAAATTCTCCTTTCAATAAAACATTTTCTTCTCTGCGTCAAAGTATGATCGTCTCCTTGACTGAGTGAGTGAACAGATGAGACCATGGCAGCATTATTTTTCCTCTACTGAGACACCAGCACTATCATCCCTGGCGCCACGTTCACATCCCGCCCTTCCCCCATCCCGTTCCCTCCACTCTGCTTTATCCTATTGAAGGAACGCTATTTATATCCTTCCAGTCAAATCAGTCACTTCAAGGGAGTCAGCAAGCCAACCAGATCAGCTCGGCTAAAGTGGACGACAGATTCGCCCCATTTACTGTTGTATGAAAGAGAGTCGCAGCAAACCCCGGGCCCCTTTCCTCTCTTCTGTGCTTCATTGTTACTCCCACTGTGTTACTGGTAGGCAATCAACTTCACGTCCTCTAAACTCCCACATCTCACCACAGCAAACAAAGTGGCAGGAAGGTCGTCTACTCTGAGAAATAAACAAACCTTGCAGCAACACAGACGCGCACCTCAAACTAGGTCAGCTGGGCTTCTAGAACAATAATGCGCACTATTTTGGGACTACTATGATTGATGGTTCTAGCAGCGGAGCATTTCGCTGATTTGCGAAACACAAGAAAATGATGTTTGCAAGTAGGCAGTCGCACAGAGACACACACGGAGACGAACCCCGGTCAAAACCACAGGCATCATTTCCTTTGTAATTCTATCCCAGTCAAGACTTACAAAATATCTGCTGACACCGTGAGTCTTTGTGTATACTGTATGCGCCGAAGCCGATTTCCTCCACATGTATAATTCTGTGCACACGAGTGAGGCGGACATTTGAGAGACCCCCGCCCAAAGAAAAAGGTAGTCTGATTGTAATTTGTCAAGTTGGATTTATTTTTAGCTCTTCAACTTTAAGAAGACAGACATAAAAAGAAAACAAGTTATAAATGTGCCTGCCACGTTTTCTTGTCACACAGTGAGACAAGAGTAGGACAAGAGTAGACACCAAAACACTTTGAACAGCTGTTTCCACAAACACTAAAACATTAAAAAAAGCAATTTTTAAAAATTTGTGTCACGCCATTAGTTTTAATCCTAATGCTGGTAATGTGCGCAATTTATGCGATGACATTCAGCTTGTAAAACAAACTGTTTCCATCAAGAAAAAAAAGATTGAGCTTATAGAGACAACAAAATAACTTAAACATTATGGATACAAATAAATTAGTGATCAGTGTACAATGGAAAATGAAACAGTTTAGACAAGACATTTCAATGGTACAAAGCAACTTCATATAAACTATGAATGAGACAATAATAGTTCATGAATCTTTAATTTACTGCAACTACAGCTCCTAGATTCTGTCAACAGGAAGAGGCTTGATGCTTGGCGTTGGTCAGATTAGCGATGTTACCCAGCAGGACGAAGTAAAGCAAGGTGAGCTAGAAAGACGACCTTTTACAGAGAAGAGCAGGACCAGCCAGTTCTGCTTTTATTCTCGTCCAAGACTAAACAGTTACTTTCATTTATGCATCGTATTCCTTTCTCCCTACACCTTCTCTATCCTCAGTGCCACTCCCTCTGCGGTCAGACAGAGGCCAACACTTCAGCATATTGCAGCATACTCTGTGTACTCTCACAGATGCACTGGCACACACCACAGGCTTACTGACGCTGGCATTATACTTCACTGCATGGGTGTCAACGCGGAGTTAGTTCGAAACCTAACGCAGTTTACTGAAAGAGCCATTCAAAAGGAAAACTAGCCATCTGACAACCAGGAAATATTATTTTTTCCAATAAACAAATCTATGAAAGGAGAAAAAAAAAGGAGAAAAAAGGAGAAAAACAACTAGACACATTCTCCTAAAATAATGTCAGGGTGTACAACAGTGTATCATTCTGGATCCATTTTATCATCACAATGATGAAATTGATCCTTAAAGCTGTAGCTGACCACAACTACAGCTTTAAGAGAAATTTAGCTATTTTTGTAGTCATTCATTGCAGCTTTGCACATCACTAAGCCCTCTTGGATGAACTTCTTTGCTCGTGGAAGTCCTTTTCTGAAAATATTGTGGAGCTTTTTGCTATTTTTTTCTCAGTAACAGAGAAATTCTGCTGAATCTTTTAATTCCTGTTGAACACGTTGTTACTGCTTTGTTTGTCCAGTAACACGAGCTGCCACTGGCTGCTAGACCTTATCAGGAGCTTTACTTTTGTGATTTCTAAAACTATTAGCCTCGCCGTAAGAAGCCATAGCCTCTCAATATTGATCTCGCGACAGACAACATGCACAAAGGTCAAATCTACAGAACTATCAAAACAAAATGGTCTGGAGAAAGGAATCAAACTAAATGAGCATAAATCATTTTTTAAACGGCCTCTCTCACTCTGGGTCAGATGGCTGCACAATCATTGGGAAGACTGCTGACTTGACAGATGTCCAGAAGCCGGCCATCGACACCCTTCAAAGGATTATTTCACTTTCTGAGGTAACTGGCAAGAAATCCATCCATCCATCCATCCATTTTCTGAACACCCTTGTCCCTCAGTGGGGTCGGGAGGGGTGCTGGTACCTATCTCCAGCTAACGTTCCGGGCGAGAGGCGGGGTACATCCTGGACAGGTCGCCAGTCTGTCGCAGGGCAACACAGACACACAACCATGTGCACACACACCTAGGGGCAATTTAGACAGACCAATTAACCTAACAGTCATGTTTTTTGGACTGTGGGAGGAAACCGGAGTACCCGGAGAAAACCCACGCAAGAAATATTACATTCAATACAATGTAAAAATTTTTTTGAGTTGTACCAATATAACTTAAATATGATCCCATAGCCTCTTTTCTCATCATTTTGATAAGGAAGCTTTCCTGACAGGGCTTTCAAAGACAATGTTATCACTTCAGTCTACAACTTAGCCGTTTCAGGTTCCTGTGTTACTAAAATGGGGAAAGCCCTAGTTTTCCAGTTGAAAACCTGAGGACCAATATTAACAGCAGGAATCATGATATTGCCACAAAAAAAAAAAAAACAACTTCAGCCGTGAGACACAGCTGATTAATAATGAGGAAGGGAAAGACGGAGCAAAGACCAAAGCTCACAAACAGAGTGTAGAGAAAGAGAGAGGATAAAGGCGCAGAGATGAAACCCTCTTGTTTGCTCTGACCCGAAGCCACTCCTAGCTCATAACACTCGCTCATTGTACACACAAAAACACACCTCAAATGTTCCACACTGACAGCTGAACAACACAACAGCTGCAAACAGGGATGGGCATGTTCCTCTGTCAGGCATGGCTTGTGTTTTTGTGTGAGTACCAACCGACCCTACTGTATATTGCACAATCAGATACGAGTCAGCAGAGCGCTCACTGACAGCCGGCCGCTATATCTGGGTAAAAATGGTGACAACAATGTTGTGCAGGTCAAAAGTCGCATTCGACTCCCCTTGTCAGACTTTCACTCTCCAGCGCCTACTGAGAATTATAATGTAAAGGAACAAAGAAGACCTTTGAGCTTTTTGTTTGTTTAAATGAAGCAATGTGCTCATATTTTATTTGCCAATGTATTTAATACATGATGTCTTAGGGTTACCATGGTATTAAAATATTACATTATCATTAAACCCTAAGTTTGTGTTTACCCTACAGTCTATTGACATGCTATGAGGGGAACAGTCTATAGAAAGAGAGCAGCAGCCGCTAGCTCTCCTGTTTAGCGTGCAAATAAAGCCAGCCTGGCTCAGCTGCTGTATCCTGGCAACCACAGCCCAGCTTGGCTGCTCAGACCTTGACCTGGGCCCATTCACGTTATTATATGCCTGCGTAAAGATGAAGAGACGGACACATCAACGCACGCACGCACACACACACACACACACACACACACACACACACAAACATAAACTCAAGAGATGCATCAGTACAAAAAATGTGAGAAAGTATAAAATGAACTCAGTTACGTGGTTTCACAGAGAGCTGTATTAAAGCGCAATGATGATCTACAAATCGAGGTTAAGTTTCAACAAACTTTTTTTCCTTTCACTTTGGTATGTGTAATATAAAAGTTGAAACATGCAATAAACCTTGTCTAACTACTTTGCATTCCCTGAAAGAGAAAAGATATTTTGGCAAAATCAGAATGGATAATCTTCCATATATGCTGCAGATATTCATACAGGTACAGGGGACATGGGAATCCAAATGTGAAATATATTTGCCATGTGAGTGAGTGGGAGTGGTCCTATTATCTGTTAGACTCTTGGAGAGGAGAGAGCCCAAGAGCAACCGAGGAATGAGATGTGGGGAGGAATTCAATCACTTGTTCTGATTTTCTATTCTAAGCACGTCCACTTTTCCTTACACCTCTCTCCTCCATCCAATAACAGCTCAGGGCTTGCTGCCTGCCTGCCAGTCTGGTAAATCATGCTGTCTTTGCCAGTGACCTCGCTAAGATAGTGGCAGGTCTGTATATATATATGAAGCTCGGCTGCAGGAAAGGCCAGAGACAATCTAGTGCTTTTTGGCGCTTTCCTCTCCAATCCCTCGGCTTCATCAGCTCTGTGACTCATTCTCATTTCTTCCCTCTCGCCTCTCTGAGTACTTCTTTCTCATCTGCCTTTCCCTCTATTTTCAACATCTCTCTCGCTCTCACCCTCTCCTCTCTCACAGGCAAAAGCCTGACATTGCCACAGCAACGTGTGAGGACACACACATGCACATACAAAGAAAGCCTGTTGCCTAGCAACTAAAGGATGAGACAGATGCAGGCCTATCAGAGAAGCAGGCGAGAAAGCTGTGTACAGAAAGAGAGCAAGCCTATTGACCTATTAACAAACATCTCCAACACTGTAAAGGGGCCTGCAGAAAGTTGGTCCTTTACATGCATGTCGGTGCTATTCAGAACAGTGGTGAGTCAAGAGGATGTGCAGTTTTAAGATGTCTGTGACAAAAAGCCTCAAAACACCTGTAATCATTAGATGCACCTGGTGCTCCACTTCCATGCTCTTACTTTCATCTGAGTGGAGACCCACTGTAAGGACTACTACAACAAAGTCAACCACTAAATGCACCTCCTAAGAGGATGGCTGAAATCAGAGAATAAATACTCTGCAAGGCGATTTAGAAGCAGCTATTGACATGAAAAACACCTTTTGCATGCCAATACACAGTAACTAAATGTTTATTTACATCTAGCTTTATCCTTGAGCTTTGCACACACCAAGCAGTTCAGTGAGTTTAGTTTTTCGAGAGAAAAATCACTGTTATGTCGATTAGGGATGAGCATTCTGTCCCAAATACATTCCAGTACAATCTTTTCTACACACTCTGCTTGTACCTGGTCGGACCCTGATCACAACTGCCTTAGTTCCTTCTGGCTGAGATTCAACAAAGTGTTGAAAATAATATCAAAGGTGCAACACACTGATTGCACAGTGAACTCATCATGTTCAAGAAACCACTTTGAGATGATCTGACCCTTTTTTTTTTTTTGACATGTTGCATTATCCTGCAGGAAGTAGCGATCACAAGATGGGTACACTGTTGTTAAAAAGGAATGTGCAAGGTCAGCAACAACACCCATGTAGGCTCTGGGGTTTAAATAATGCTCGGTTGGTACTAAGAGGCTTAAAGTGGGCCAAGAAAATATTCCTCACACCATTACACCAACACCAGCCTGTTCTGTTGACACAACAGAGGAAATATCTATGTTTTCATGTTGCTTCCGACCCCCCACCCCCAATTCTGGTTTTCCAATTTGTTACTGTCTAGTTTTCAGCAACACATTTGAATCGTTGTCTGAGCTTCCTGTTCTTGTCTGACAGGAGTGGATGGTGATTTAGTTTCCTGCTGCTGTAGCACTTAAGGTTTAACGTGCATTCAGACAGGGCGTTCTGCATGCCGTGGTTGTACTGACGGGTTATTTGAGCTCCTTTGTCATTTTCAAATCATTTTCTGTTTGACCCAACCACCACTACAGCTGTGCAACTAGTCAGTGTGATCCATAAATTTCAACATTCAAGTCAGTTTAGTTAATTTGTGTGAGAACGCTTGATTCAATGAAACAAAACAGTAGATCACAAAACACATGGTGTGCAAGATTTGCTAGTCAGTGATTTCTGCACTATTGAGCAACACAACAAATCTATTCAACCAGATGGGATATAAACATGTCAAAGGTCGCCAGCGCTCGGAGATTTAGTAAGTTTCATTCCAGGAAAAAGGACAAGTGCTCTTTCAATATTTTTTATAGCTTAGCTCAGACCTCGGTGACAAACAGGAGAGTTGTTTATTTTTATGTCCTTTATTTGACTAAGTAAATTCTCAGTTTATTTTAAGGGAAGATTCAAAATACGGGCTGCATCATGGAACATTTCATGTTCAGTGAAGGAGGGATAATTTTCAATGACTGTGATTTGAATGTTTTTTTTTTCCATCATCAGGTATGCTACTGACTGGATAGTTTCACTTTTTAGACTATACTCTATCAAACTAAGATATGTTTGGAATGGAATTTGATCCTGCATTTCAAATTTATGAAATTTGTGCTTTTCATGCAATATCAACGTTCAGCCTGTTTGAGGGAAATTGATTCCAGCAGAAACCCACGTCCCATACAAGTGACAGCGTCCACCGTGTTAGGCAGCGAGAGATTTGGAAACACTGATTACACATCAGAATGAGAGAAGTGAGGAAAATATGCATTTACCAAAATTGATCCTGTCCTAAATCTTCAGATATTATTCTTAATAATAATATCTCTCCATTTTCTGATATTATACAACCTAAGTGCCAACGTGCATTTCCAATAGAAAAAAACACAAGTGTTACTTCAAGGACATGGGAAAAAAAAACTGATGTGAAAAACAGAAGTAGACGTTTAAATATGCTATACAGTATTAAGCAACACAATAGATGAATACATGGACTTCAAAGACAAACGACAAGTGGCAGAGATACCAAGAAAACAAGTGGGAACAACAAAAAAACATAACAAAAAAACAAAACAAAACAAAACAAAAGTTTATTTTCCAAGCGGTCTCAGAGGAGCAGAAAGTCCAAGTACAAACGCTGGAATCATTAGCTAACAGAGCGAGCTGCATCCATTAATCACTCCCACATAGCTCACGGTATCCAGCTGTGTTTAAACAATCAATCTGATTTCTTTTAAGTTGACTTTAAAAATGTGTAGGAAATATGTGAAGAGGCACTAATAAGTAGATTCTCTAGGGATTTCTTTCATTCACCTATTTAAACAGACTATTTATTACAGCTGTGAGCAAGAGGTCACTCAGCAGATTCCATTCTTGAAATCATGGCTATGTGTTAAAACTCATTTCCAGAGATGATGTGAAGACCAAATCTTGACATGTATGCCATGTCTCACTCTGAGCATTATTATGCCCTGACATGAGAATATAAATGACTGAATTCGGACCGACTGAATGAATGAGTGTGTTCGTGTAACTGTTGTGTGTGCGTGGTAGTAAAATGTGAGGCACTGTGGCTGGATCCTACATTAATTAAGGATTATGTGAGGAGGTAAAAATAAATGCAGAGCAGAGGGAGCAAGTCTGGATAGATAATGAACAGTGTGAGAGAAAGGCAAGGGAGGAGAGGCACAGAGGGTGGAGATGACCTTTCCACAGATGAGCATCATTATGTCTCAGAAAAACGCACACAATCAGACAGAAGTAAAAATTTGCCAATATACAATGAATGTCCAGTGTTAGACCACACTGTACATCACAAATAAGTCAGATAACATTGCATTCAAAAACTACAGCAGTGCAGGAAAAACTAAAACTTTTGAAAAATGTATTTGGAACTGAAATTGGCTACACTAGCATTTTCAGATATCTTTCTCAGCAAGATATGATGTGTTCGCAGACACTTTGACTAAAGGAAATATTTTAAAAAGCAAAGATAATAATCATAATACATAAGAAATAGCTTTTGGTTCACTGTTGGCATTTGCACCTACTCTTCTACAGACAAACACTTGACTGCTGCCGTATGACTTCCTGCTCAGTGTGGTTTGAAATCTTACTGAACATTTTCAGTTTTTAGATAAACAGTTCTTTCAAAACATTACAGTACAGATGGAGAGGCAGTAACAAAAAGAAAGAGATGGAGTCTTGTGTAAAAACAAGAGAGTTGGAGAATGGGGCTGCAGTAAAAGTAAATAAAAGTTAAGTAAACAGTAGCATGGGATAAGGAGAGTCTATTGCTGCAGACATGTGCCAGTATAACAGATATCACCAAAGCCCTAAAACCGTAATGATCAGTTTAGACTTTACAAACATGTTTAATGCCAAAGACAAGACGGATACATCAATGCTCTCTGATTCTCTGGTTCGGAAAAGTTTAGCCCTGGATCAGGAAAACAGCTGATGAAATCGACTAGGCAAACAAGCCAGCAATGTTGTTCCATAAACAAGGAAACCGCAACAGGTCATCTGATACATAATCATAATTTAGAACTGGTTCAATAAAAGGAGCAAGCTACAAGAGTAGTATTAATTAACAAATGCTTCTGTCTGAACGTCAGAATTAAAAAGGTTCTTCTTTACCTAGCAGAGGTCAGAGTCATATGAAAACTCATGTATTGGTAAAAGCTTCCAAACATTTCTCTGCACTTCTGTTTGTTATTACAGAAATTAGTAACTGCGGCTGGAGGCTGATCTGGGAAATATGTAGAGGAAAAGCAAAGACCTGAAGCAGACAAAATGCTTCACAAGCACACCGACCCCCATCACAACGCATCCACAAACATCTAATCTAATAGACATTCAATATAAAACCCAACTGGCTCGGCCCAAGAATCAGTCTTCAAGCCCACTACACAGACGTGGGTGAAGCATAGCTGGGACCGAGCAGAATGTTAATGCTGTCCTGGTGCAGTGGGGTGAAGGGAGGCAGGATCCCAGATGAATTATAAATCACTGGGCAGGGCCGGATGAAGGGATGGAAGGATGAAAGGCTCGTTACTGCTGTGCTCTGCAGACAGCTAAGGTGTGGGGCGGTGCCTGCTTAAAGAGGGGGCAGGGAACCAATGCCACTGGAGCACCTGGCAGCATGTGGACTTTTGCTAATACTCATCGCTTCCTAATAACATACACATGGAGATCTTAGAGGAGTTGGATGATACATTAGTACATAAATACAGAAATTAAAAGTGTGTGTGTTGCTTACTCAAGCTTATAATATAGTTGATTCAGAGATTAATCCCCTTTGGATGCAGCTCACATTTAGGCTGGGCGGAGCTCTTCTTAGCGTCACATTGACTATACAGTACATTGGTGATTGTACCAACATATACAAGGAAAAAGAGTCAATAAAATCAATTCCATGTAAGAAAAAAAAAAGTAATGTGGTGAGATCATTGTTCTCCTTTATATCACATCAATCAAAAAAAAAGACATAGGCTTTGGCTCTTTCAAAATGTGCACAAGTCTTTTTGCACAACTAATGCAAACCACATTGTCAACATTAGCACTTCTACTCTACACATAAAAATAATTTTTACACAAATTATATATGAAGTAAAAATAACTTTGAATATAACTGTAATTATACACTTAAAAATCAAACCATAAAATATTAAATTCGTTTTTAAGGGTGGTAATATTTGTCTCAAACAGGCATTGAACTAGGATTTTAAAACTGAGGTATTTACAAAAGCATGACTTTTCTGTGTAACGTTACCCCACTAATTAGTCCATCCATTACACCAAATGCCAGAGTGGCATAAATACAAGATTTTGTAGTAACTGTGCAATGGCCTCTTTTCAGCGGTAACAACAACATACATTCATGACTCAGTTAGTGCACAGCTTCCCCAGGCTGAGTTTCAGACCTGGCATTAAAATTCTGTTTGACCATTAACATGTAGACATGTCAAAACGTTCGCTAAGACACAAGCAGATCACCGGATCAGTAGGTCAATGTTTCTTTAAAACCACAAACTAAATTCAGTCACCAGCTGAAATATATTATTTAGACACATGAACACAGTTCATATTCATGCTCCTATCCCAATGCAAGCACACTCACAGTATTAGCCCTTAGGATTTCTCTGCAGTGAAACACCCAATGGACTCTCTTCCAGCGATTAGCAGGTTTTCTACACAACTTTACAGTGAACACGACCCCTAACATGAAACCTACTACAGACAAGGCACTTATTGTTCTTGTGTGTTTGGCAACACATTTTATGATAGCATGACCAAAACGCAAAACAAACAGTAAGAAACAACAAAAACACACTTTTATCCAATGACACCCTGTAATGTACTTCTCAATATTATCGTCTCAGTTAAGTCTTTTTCATGGACAAGGGTTTAAAGGAGTTGAGTTAGCCTAGTGTCACTATATGTAGCTAATCACTGCTTAGTCTATGAGCAATGGAACACGATATGTTTAGCGTAACATGTGCAGTGGTAATGGAATACTGCATACACATTAGACCAAAACAATCCCTCATGAGAAGTCTGCTGCCATCATCACATTCAGTATCTTCCAAAGTTTCCTTAAAGAAACCTCCAACAAATCATGCAACATTACCAGAGAAACTACATTCAGTGAGAGACTTTGTCAATGCAATATTAGAATGAACATGTTTTATGATCATTAAGGCAATGCTTAGTGTAGCTCATCACTCTTGCTGTCTCAGCAGGAACACACTGCTACCTGTCTTAGTATGTTTGCCTGAATGAACATCAAACAAATCTGAACACGAACCACAGAGAAGTGAAGACTTCTGCAGAATGCTGAAGATGAGCAGACAAACTACTTGCGGCAAAACTCACAACATGAGACAATCAATAAGATCATTAGATTGGACAGATAGGTTGTAATTAGTGGGAGAGTGGTTACAGTAGTAGTTGCAAAATACTTTTGTTCAAGAGAATGAAAAAAGAGAATGTTAACCAAGTTTAGAATAAAAGGATTAAGAATGTCTGTTAAATAACAGTGAGATTTTGACACTTTTAATGCAACAGTAAAGCTGCACAACATTATGAATCGGACTTGTCTTTTCAGCATCAATTCATGATATATTGCATTTGTAAAGGACTGTGTGGTTATAATATTTTTGGACTACTATAATTCAAATGACAAACAACACTCTACAAGTCAGTAATATGTCTGGCAGCTGGATGTGCTTTCATTGTCTTTGATGCCCACATCTGTTGAAGATTTCAGTGACTGAGATATATACATATATGAAAAACAGTAGTTGTTTGCAAATGGCAAACAATTAAAAATACACTATGACTTACTATCAACCAACCAATGAAAATGAAGCCAAAAATAGTTTTTCTTCTTAGCCAAAACTTGGGAGTTTCCTATTGGTAAGCACTAATGAAGAAAGAAGGATCTACAGATTTCAGCCGCTAAAATCTTTGCGCTGCAATCGCACGTAATCACATTTTTACCCACTAAGTGAAAATAGCCAAGTAGCTATATCTCACAGTGGGGTGTCAACACCATGAGCATGTGTTGTGACGGTTCTGTTCAATCAAGATACAATCAGTAAAACACCTGCGTTGCAGATATTAATGTGGAGATTTCCCAGAGACATACTATGTGGAGATTTGCAACAAAACTTAGAATGAACTTAATCATGCAGGTTTGCAGAGACAGCATGATAGAAGCAAATGGTGTGTTTGTGCAAAGTCACTATCGGTTTTAACACTCTAATTTCCACAACCTTATGATAGAATGTCTTTCATTTAAGCATTTTTTACAACTTTTTATCCCCCTCAAAAATTGTATTTACAAAAATGCCCGAGATATCTATTTTATGATTTTTATCAGACCAGCAGCAGAATCTGATTTTAAAGTTGCTGTTTACAGAATAAGCTTGTTTTATATTTTTAAACAGGAAGCGATCCAGGTAATCTATTTGTTTGAGAGCCAATGCAGGTCAGTGGGTGGTCCTTCAGTGTCTCACAGTACAAACTGCATTCAGACAGCTAAACCACTGCAACTTTCCCAGATCCTCTCTGAAGGTGGTCTTGGAAAGGCCACCCTTAACTGGTTTTGAGTGTGTTTACACCTGTACACCATGCTGTCTGGGTGTGATATGATCATACAGGACGCATCTGACTCCCAGGTCTGAACTTGAGATAATTTTAGCTGCTGTTTATGCACCTCCAAACATGCAGTGAAGGAAGCCACAAAGACAAATTATGAAAGAGTTGAGGAGGTGCAAGTTGGATCTTGCGCCACACTGTTCTAATTTTTCTCCCCCTCTTAAAAAGCTGGAAATGCCACACATTTCTGAACAACTAGTGGGGGAGAGGAAATGGCAGTCTATTGTGAAAACACAAACTAAAGAAGTTGCTTCAGTTAGGGACATGGGAACTGACTGTCTGTGATTAGCACAAACATTGAGTGCCTCACGTCTCCCATCTCTGACATGCATTTGAGAGTGAAAGTGAGCCAAGAAAAAGTTAAGTAACTTGCTCTACAAGGATGTTACAAGTTTCAAGCCACAGGCAAATCAAACCCCAAGATAAGAATTTATTTATTTTTTTATAGTAACATATTAAGAAAAAAATTCTTCAAAACCCTGGGTCAACAACTTTATAAACAAACCATCATGAGGCCTTTTTATCTCCCATAATGTGCAAAATAACACCCTATTTTAACGCACAGCAACACACAAGTTTGTGTGCAGTTGGAACTTGGAGTCAGTTTTCTCTTGAGAGGCTGTGTTTTTAGGTGCAAGAATGTCTGTTTGTGTGTATTAGATCTTGATAGTCGGTACGTATGGAAAGAACAACAAAGCAGTGCTACCCTGAGGGATTTGCTCTTCACTAGACTGCACTTATTAGAACTTGAACTGCCACAAAAATGTGCGCAAATAAATACATACAAACACCAACATATGTATGCAATTTAGCCAATTAAAGCTTTAACCTGTGGTCTTACCAGAACAGTAAAATCTCCTTTTATTTGAGAAGAGAAGATAACAAGCTTATAAATAGAACTTTTACAAACAATGAATGACAGCGTGTCAAACATTAGTAGTTTGAGGGTCATTTCAAGCACCAATTGTTTTACCTGCAGAAAAGCTCTGCTTTGTCCTGAAGCAAATGACAGCACACCTCACCTATTAAACTGAATACCTTCATTCAATCAAGATTGTGTATATTAATTATACAACAACCTAATCACAACTTAATATCAACATACAGAGTAAATGTTCAGTTGTGAGAAACATTTCCAAAATAGTATTTCGCAGACTAGTCAAGACATTCACCATCTTTACTTTTGAAAAACTTTATCTGTGCTGAATTAGCACCGACTTATGTTGTTGAGGTTTTCGCAAATTTAATATTAGCCTTTTTGAAATTACAGCATTTTGGTTTAAAAACATTCATTTTAAAAAGAAAAAAAATAACTATATGTTTGTTAAGCTAACATTCATGCTTTCGTTTCGACCAACTCACAGGTTTAACAGTACAAGAATTAAACCTTTTCCTGTGAACCTTGTATATTGAACAAATGCAGCATGAAGAAATTCTGAAGATTTGTGAATGTTATTCACATGAAACACTTGTTTTTCTTCTACAACATTATAAGCAAAACACAAGGTAACACTAAAGAAAACAGCATAAAGAGCTCAAACAACTTAGGCCTGCACAATATATCGATATATCGCCGCCACATTGTGTGATGTCAATATATCACAGATTGTGATGTATCGTAAACTGTCCATTTCGCAAAGGACAGTTTGGAGTGCAGTAATAGTTGGCTAATATATTCCAAATGTCATGAACTTCTGTTGTTCAAGAAAATGTTATATTTTGCCAACTGGACAGAGTCTCACATCAGCAGATGCTCACACTGGACACAAATGACATTGCCCCAAATGCTAACAGTCACAGAGTGATGGAAGTGCATAAGACAAAAGAGGAAATAAAACAATAGGCACATATGGCAATTGACATATCGTCATTACAAGATTTTCTAATATTATGCAGCCCTTACCATAAGAGCAACTCAGAAATACAGACCATATTTATAACATTCACAAAAAGAGGTAACTCACAAGATGACAGCTTAACTTAAGGTGTTACTTAAGCCATTTATTAGAAATTCCTGTATCAATTTATATTGATATACTGCAGAGTTAGAAAAAAAGTCACAATGTCATTTTTCGCTAATATCGTGCAGCACAAAAGACGAGTCAGAGTTTGTAGACCTTACAAGCTCTAGGAAGTCTGCAGCAAAATAATCAACTAGAGTGAGGTTGGAAAAAGAAATATGCACTATTACGAAAGGTAGGTGGCACAATATTCAATCTATCATCTGAATGTAAACAGAACTGATGTAAAGAAAAAACATGAAGGTTAAGGCCAAAGTGGTAACAAATGACACAGGACTCTTTCTAGCTGCAGATATCTGGCCATTCTACACTGTCGAAAACAATCTTAATACAGAAACATTGCAGAGTTCCCCTGCATCAGTGTGAACCGTGCAAATTAGGGCAGCTTTATATACGCTGGAATTTCACTGTTAGTTGTCAATCTTGCAGAAATCAAACCACAAGCCATCAATCCGAACTCAAAACCAGTTTTGTTGCATGTTTTTTATGCATCTGGAGCATCATAACAGTCGTGGGCTAACCTTGTTGGCTGTTGTGATCCAAGTTAACATTCTATTTTATTGGGTCGGGTTTTACTTAACTTAGAAATAGATAATATTTAGAGAATATTTCAAGATGATAAATTTTGACAATAAGAAATGTATGTTCATCATCTGCGAATAAAGAAAAATAACTGTTTTGTTATACTATGATTATCTTGAAATGGCTTCAAAACAGAGGTAATGAGCTGCAGTTTTTGCATTCAGTTCCACCAATGCAACTCAAACATATGCGAAAAGCTCAGTAAGTCTGAAGGAGCAATGCAACAAACACCACAACATGCATCGTAGAAGTGCTGCTGCAGAGCTGACACCGATTTTAATCTTCAGGGACATGAAGACCCTTACACAAGTCAGGCATTGTCGTAAGATATCTAAGCAATATCTAGTGGCTGAAAAGAAACATCACAGATTCCCTGGACTGACAAAGTTGTAACAATAACATTACTGTAACCTGATGAGATGTTTTGTCTCAGGAGCTGATTTTATCAAACTGAGGAGTTTACAAATTATAAAAAGTGATTGGGTCACCCATTGTTATGCTGATAAAATGTAAAATTCAGATCATTTAACTGCACTTTCTGACAAAAACAGTCATTTACAGCATTCTATAGAAAGATACACATCATTGTGGGCAAAAGACTGCTCTATTTGGTCCCTTCATTGGATACAACTCTAACTGCTTGTTAACACAAATAGCATCTCAGCCAGTCGAGAGATGCGGTGAAGATGACTCGCTGAGGTGAAAACCAAACATCGTGAAGAAGTAGAAAGATGATTTAACCGAGTTTGTTTTTGTTGTTGGTGCCAGGCCGGTTGGTTTGCGTGTCTACTGGAATTTTCACACCATTCTCTATAACCTTAGTGGTTCTCTATAACCTTAGCGGTTATAGAGAATGTTCATCCACACTTTTTGTGCGGATGACATCAGATGCAGGAAGAGAATGAGAAGACTGACTTGACAGAAAGCTCACAGCAGCTCAAGTAACCACGCGTTATAAACATGCTATGCGGTACATCGTCTGCATGCACAAAATGTTGAACCCTGAAGCGAAATACAGCAGCAGAAAACCACAGCAGGTGCCACTGAGAACAGGAAACTAAAGTAACAATACACACAGGATGACCAAAATCTGACATCAACAGGCAACAATGACTGGTCAGATGACTTTTTATTTCAGCTCCACATCCAGAGGGTACATCGGCAGCAAAGATCCATCCTGTCTTGTATCGATGGCATTGTGGTGCTGATGGTGGTATAATCATATCTGGTATTTTTATTTCTTGGCACATTGAAGTTCTCTTAGTACCAAATGAGTAACACTGTAATGCCACAGCTGATGTCTCAGCTTAAATCCTTATGTTTTTTCAACTGTGTGATGTTCTCATAGACCAAAACATCAGAAATACTGCCAACACCTTGTTGAATTTGTGTCACAAAGACCGAAGGCTGTCCTGAAGGTCCTACCAGGAACGACCAAGGTTCATGTACAACATGAATGTTGTACATTGTCCGTCGGACAAGATTGCCTGACAAGTGGGAACAAATAATTAGAAAGTAAAGAGCAGCTGTGTGAAACAAGCATGTTAATTAAAAACAGAACATGTTAAAAAAAAAAGGCACGTCAGGTAAAGGGATCATTCTAGCAAAAGAAAAGAAAGACCTGAAAGTTAAACAAAGCACAGACAAAAACCTCTATGAAAACAATTTTAGATGTTGCCCATTTGACTGTTCCAGTAGAGTTCTCATTCTGACTGAAACACTCAGAGACCTTTGGATGCTCTCATGAAGCTGATCTTCCTCCCTTCGCTCAAAACCCTACCCCCACACTCCAAGGCTGGAATTTCCTGTTGATGGTACACTTCAGACGCCCACTCGCTTTCCAAAACTTACTTTGAAGATGAGAATAGAATATAGAGAGAAAAAACAAACAAACCGAAAATATGAATGACTGTGTCTTTTTGGCTAGATCTAGAAAGTTGACAGCTGGCATGTAATAACATCTCGCAGCTTAAAATGAAACTTAAAGTTATTGTACAGCACTGACTTTTCAGACTGTAAAAGCTTTCACCAGCTTCTCACAGCTAATAACAACAATGACTGTACAATATTTTATAATCAACTTCAAGAACCCTGCAGAAATGAAGTCTTTCCTGTTCTCAGATGGATCTGTGTCTGACCTGGTACTCCACAATGACAAAGCCGTGGTCACGAAAACACTGCCAAGCATTTTTTTTCTTTGTTTTTAACAAAACTGAGCCCACATAGCAGTAACACAATCCAACCATTCTGAACAACATCCATAATTACAGAGACTAGGGAGTTCAGTACAAGTTGGCTGGAAATGTTTAAATGTTTAGCATTAAATGATTAATTAAACTGCTATCAGAGCAGTCTCATTAGCATTTCTGCAGACATGCTAGAATCTAGAACCAATTTCAGTTCAGACCGAAAAGAGTAGCTGCACTGTCGCTGCGGGAAAAGGAAGAGGGAGACAAGAGTCAACACACAGCCCCAAAACCCAACTAACTAAGGTTTCCTCCACAAAGCTTCCATTTTACCATGGCACACCCAACCCCCCTCCTCATGTTGCAAACAGATGCACGTCCCGTCTCGGCTTCTTGCCCTATTGTGCTTGCCTGGCATTCACATTCTGCCTTCAAAATCTCCTTTTATGGAACGGCCTAATGCAGCGAGAATCAGTTTATCACCATTAAATCGTCACTGACCTCAACCATCAGTATATCTAGCATGTGATGTAATGGTTTAGTGTTTTCATGGAGACGTATGAGGGGAGTGGGTTGCAAAGCATCATTCTGATTCCCCTCACCCCCTTGTCCTGTTTTGCTCGGTTGAGTGACTCATCAAAAAAGCTCCTGTGAACTCTTTTCTGCACATCCAGGGCCAGTCTGAAAGGAGGCCTGGATAGACGAGGACAAAGGACATACATGTGACATTCTAAGGAGTTTTGAGAACTGGGTCAGGAGTGTGAGCTGTACCTCGAAGGCTAGCTCTTACTACTAACAGCCTCTGAGGGAGAGCGGCCTCTGACACTTTTCCCATACTTGTTATCCATACACTAGCGTCGTTCATACAGGTAACATGACTAAGTTTAATGTGTCAACTCTGCAAATATTCTCCAACAACACAGCATTCAGGTGCAGATAATACTCTATGTGTGCTGAAAGGAGAAAAGACAGGGCTTTCCTTTGCATCAAAAATAACGGCAAAATCCCAGAGAACAAGACATGTGAGTGCAGAGAAGCAGAGCACAGGTATGGGCCCAGAAGATGAGGAAGAGCAAGGAGCAACCGCTAATGTGTAGTGACCAGAATTTGACCCAGCTCCTGGTCACGCAATAGTTTCTGGATCAAAACCTTTAGGTGCATGAGATCGTCATTTTAGGTTAATTCATCTTAAAGGGGCATAGTTAGATTAGAAATAAATAAAAAAAATTAATATGTAGAGAAAAAGTTAAGAAAAATCAAAGTTAAAAAATTATAAACACCCAACTAAAATCTGGATCTGGGCCTAAGCATTTTATTTCTGACGCAATACGAAATCTGCTTGCCGCAGCTGTTGGATTCAGCATCTAGGTCAGAGTGAATGTTGTGTACCGGCAAGAGGAAAGGCAAGCAGGACTGAAGGATGGTGACATTCTCCTTATGAACAACAGCAGATCACAAGTACCACATTGGAGAATCGCAAGAAATTCTGGAGGAACACAAACGCTTGTAATTTAAAGAGAAAAAAACACAAACAAAAGAACCCCCTCCAGAATAAGACTATTTTAAAAGGACGGTCATCTGCAGCTCCCTTGCCAGCACATAATGACATTTCTGTTACACAACGCTGAACGTGAGAGGGCTAAAGACAGAGCAACAGAGCGGGGTTCCAGCTTTTGAAGCATAAAGGAGTGAGTCATGATGACCTACATAGGCTGTGAGGAGAGTGAGAGAGAGAGAGAGATTCCTTCCGCATATCAAAGTGTTTACTTGGCTCTGCATGCACCTTCGCTCGGGGAGGGAGGTAAGGGAGAAAAAAAAAAAAAGCCAAGCACGGGGTTTTCAGGTAGGGGGTGGGATAATGCAAAGGAGGAATAGAAAATGAGAAAGCTGGGAAGAGGGAGTGAAATAAAACAATGTCACCGTTTTATCTCCCTACATTTCTGCACTGTATGACCTACAGCAAGAGAGGCCAAAACACACACACGAAAACTAAAATGCACAGAATCTACAATCAACAGTGAGACAAGTTCATGCTGGGACATCGTTCCAAATTTCTGTGGTCTGAACAGACGGTAAAGATAACAGCGCTCAGCAACACTGTAGTTTGTGTGTGCTCAGGTTTTAGCCATTGTCTTACGAGAAACGAGCACTTTCTCTGTGATTTGATTGGAGGGCACTCTTCATGATACTTCAGCTAAAATTCACAACAGTATTAAGGAGACCAGCAACATTCCTGGCTGATCAATAAGCACTGCAGAAAGATCCAGTTCCCTTTGAAGCCGAGCCATGGATCTGGTTTCCTAATCACCCCCACCACTGCACCCTGTACCTCCTCCTCTTTTGTCCCTCCCACAGGTTTTCCAATACAATGGAGCAGTTTTCACACTGCATGTGGGCTCGAGCAGGGTCAGCCTGTTCAGGAGAGAAGAGGAGAAGAGAGGGGGAGCACAGACGGAAAGCAAAGGAGAACAAGGAAAAGTGGTAACAAAGAGCAACAGTCCCGGAAATGGGGCTATTTTAAAGCAGAACTTTGCAGGTTTGTCCAGTTGAATTCACAGTCGTTGGCAGCTAAAAATAATCAGTTTGCACACTGACTCAACCGAGTTCAGAAAATGTAATATTAAAATGGAGCCAAAAGCATGAAAACATTTTTAATCTTAAACCTAAAGCTAGCAGATTCTTACTCTGTAGACAGGAGGAAGGTGACTCTTCTTTCCCATCCCATTTCTTTCCCTGTTTTGTGCTGCATCATCACCATTAAAAGTGGCCATGGGAGCTCTGCCAAAGAGCTGCAAGTCTACCATCCACAAGAGGACGGCTGCAACCAAAACAAGCAACTACGTCAGCTCTCTGAATCCCTTTCTGTCCAATGGCTCTCACAGATAAACAACTGTTTGTATTGGGACAAATGTGTATTAAATGTGACCTGTTATGCTTCCTTGAACATAGGTCTGTAGACTATACAAAACATGTTTGTTACATTTTTTGCACAAAATCATTCTTAGATAGATTTTAGTTGGCTCAGGTCTGCCTATTTGGAGCTTCTTTCAGATCGAGTTGTTTTAGTGTCTTGCCACTTAAATCCAAACAAGATGCTGCTGGCCAAGCCACCAATTCAAGCGCTACACTTGCAGGTAAAAATGACCTCAATCAGTCATCTTTGAAAAGCAGACGTAGAGCCTCCTGCACAACTCACAATAATCCAGCAAGTGGCTTTTGGATTGTAAGTCAACAGCACAGCACAGTATGCTGTACCAGCTGACCAAATGTGGGGGAACGTTGTTTGGGTTGCTAGGTGATGGGCTGGCCTCGGCTGAGGTAGCTAGGTATAGGCACATTACCAGCCAATTGTGACCCAACAATCGGGAGGATTTTGAAACAGCTAGTTTTTGAGACACCAAAGAACATGGTGGTGTTTTTAAGAACTTGGGCTTTTTCTAGAAGCACTTGAGACCAAAATGGAAGTACAAAAACATGCAAAAAATGTACTTTGCATAATAGAGCCCATTTGAAATGCTAACAAAAATGGATACCAATGAAAAACTAAAACCATCTGCCAAATGAAAAACAACAGGGGATATCAAAATGCAAGGATGGCAAAATTTATGGAGCTCATTGATTACAAACAAGCTTGATGTGTTCATGATGAGAGTAGGTGTTCAGAAGATGGGCAAGGCGGGGTAGATGAGGTCAGGGAAGAGGAGGTAGATGGGGGAGGGGATCCAAAGAGGTTGGGAGACGCACTAAAAGGACTTGTGAATTATTGATGAGAGCCAGAAGGATGGCCCTTAGTCCTAATGTGCGCGCACACACACACACACACACACACACACACACACACACACACACACACACACAGATGTTGCACACAAGCATTTCCAGAGAAAATGGATACTGTTACACATTACATCAGCTTTGCTCCTTCCATCATCTCTATCTTCCTGGTACTTCTTACAACTCCAGTCCCTTTGCCTTTGCCTTCTCCGTCACACCAGTCCCACTACAGCCACTCTGTTTCCTCTCACACACACTCTAAAATCTGTTTGATGTAAAAGCCTTATTAGCATTCTGCCATTAATTCGAGTACAGTTTGTGGCACAGAAACTCTTTTGGTCGCTCCTAAGAAGACAATACTTGAGCTCAGAGCTAAGATGCTCACTTTGGAATGTGCTAACCACAAGATCCGAGTTCATGTAGAGGCTAGGAGCCATGCAGAGTCACCCCCACAACAAATCTGTGTGCACACCATGTACAACACACAATAATGCTGGACAAGCTCATTCCCCACAAACACAAAGGGGGAGACTGAACCAATCTGAGAGTCACTCCTACTTCCAGCTTAGTGGGTGTTTGGATAAAGAACATGTGTGTTACAGAGCATGCAGGAAATGTAATGTCTGAGACTTGGGAGTTACGAAAGGCATAAAGCTGAATCTGAAAAGTACCGAGGATTGAGAAAAGTAAAGCAAACAACTAACTACGGTTTAATTCAGGGCAGGATCTTTTTGGAAGAACAGCAGCAGATCTTTTTTAAAGCATATGGTCAGAATATTAATCCAGATCCCATAAGGTTCTTAGCAATCAGCTCAATGTTTCACGAGATCTCTGTCACATGCAGAGTTATAAACCACAAAGCTTTTCATACACTAGCACAAAAACAAGATAAATCTATTCAGCTGAAGTGTGCACTTTAAAACTTCAACATCAATGTAGGCGTGTATCCCTGTACTTTTGGGATGAAAACAGTATTAAACAATACGATTCCATTCAGAAACTTATTTTTATTACATTTCAGAATGGAAACGTAATTATTATTCAGAAAATTACTGGATATTCTCAGTTTAACTGAATAGTACTTTAATCCTAAAACCTCCATTGTATTTGTATATTTAAAAAAATCCGATGTAAGAGATGGTCTATAACCCTTTGGAGATAATACTGCTGCACATGCCAGCATTCTGTGGTTAAAAATATGTGTAAGTAGAGCAGAGCATGCTGAACTGAGAAGAGCAAAGCTGGATTGCATACAGAGCTGCCAGGCTCTCCTTTGGTGTTGTTGTTGCCTGTAGAGCTTCGGTCTGCCCTTCCCCCACTCTCCTGTCTCTCTGCTTTCTTTCCCCTCCCCCTGACTGCGGCAGGCAGGCAGGCAGGCAGGGCAGATGGTATCCTAGCAAGCAGAATGACCCTGGTGTTCCTGCCCCTTGTTTTGATCCTGCAGCCCTGATTGTCCAACCCTAATCCAACACTAGTCAGAGCTGCTGGTCGGCTGCCAGGCCTCTATTAAGCACATAATGGCTTTTCATTTTAGCTGAGTTGCTAGCTAGCTCATCAGCCTTCACATAGTGCCTCTGTGCTGTCACACAGCTCTTCTCAAACCTTGCTCTCTTCAGCTCACCGTGGTGGTCTGTAATAGCCAGCTCCTACCTAGCTTGTTTTCACAACTACATTTTTGGTGTTGCTGCAAAACAGTCATACACATTCATTGCACTGCCTCTCTAGTTTGCTTTTAACCTGTCTAGATAAGAATGTGCAAACACTATTGAAACTGTGAGAAATTGAGATTAATGTAATGAGTGTTAGTTTATTAGAACAAAGTATGTATGACAGATAATGGAGTCTAGGTCTGGGAAAGTTGACCAAACTGCTTGCGACATTCTGAATCACAGGACAAGTGAAAGCTTCCAACATGTTGGAATAATGCCTCTACGATAATGGCTGAAAAAACAAAACACCACCAACAAATTTCCTATTTTTTTTCTCAGCTATCCACTTCATTGCTATTATGCTACAAAAGTTAACATGAAGAAAGAAATAGTTACTTATATATATGAACCTGCATGTCAAACACTGCAACAACATGATGGTCTATTTATTAGCTTTGAAGCTAAAATCTCTTAAGGATATTCACATTATATATAACTAGATCAAAAAGAACATGCCATATAAAGTAAAACAGAACTAAGGCTTAGTGACATCCCAAACAGGATTTCTAGTCCCCAGTACTGTTTTGAGTGATTTTAAAAAAATCAATGACCTATACTAACTCCTAGCTCGAAACGTCCTTAACGTTAATTAAATCAATCACATCTATATGCCTGAACACTTCGTAGGTTTACAGTGCGATAGAATAACAATACATTTCATTAGTGTAACCACTCACCAATGTCGGCCTAGATGAGACAGTCGCTTCCATTTTTCTTTGTCTTCACAGTGACATGTTTAGTCCAGTAGTGGACTATGTCTTAACAATGTGTCACTGAAAACTTTTTTTATTTTATTTTGTTTTGAAATGCATATTTGACTCCAAAATACAGCTAGAATGTTGGCCATTTTTTAAAAAAAATATCTGCATCAGCCCCATAAGTAAAACCAGACCAATATTAATAAACAATATTTATTTCCATCTTGTTGGAGCATGTTTAAATCAGGAGGTGGGAGGGGCATGGACAAGTAGCAATAACAGGATTGTTTTTACAGTGGCAGATGGGTAGGAAAATACATATAATATTCATTAATATCGGTCATTGGCTACAACAGCAATATTTATTTTGGATACTGATACTGGCATACAATTTTCATCTGTGCATCCCTAATCTGCAGTGGTATTCCAGCAAGAGAAAGAGTAAGCCCTGGACAGGTCAAAAACAAAACTAACAAAAACGGGCCAGGATGGGCAAAAGCTCGCATGGACATTGCCTTCCTGTGCAATTCTGCTAAAAAATATTCTCACTTCCAGCACAATCTGGGCTTTCTCCCCTTGACTCTCATCGTCTTCGGTCAATTTTTGATCAGGGCAATCAACAAACAGAAGAAGTAGCAAATGACGACGTTGGTTTTCTGCACCGTCTTAGAAATGTTGTTTGCTTGTAGTTTTAGAAATGGCAGCGGAGAAGGCGAACGAACGTTTTTGTTGGCCGCACTTCCAAATACTGAATTAACATTAAGAGCTGCCTCATTTGTATTGGAACTTCACTCTTTTCAGTGGAGGATGGTTGTTGAAGGTGCAAGCAATTTACAGTATTCTTCTTAGCGTCAAACTGGCGCTTTACATAAGTCCTGGGGCAACTTTAGCAACCGAGTAATATATAATACCTCAACACAGTCTACACCACCAGAAACCAATATTTTCTCAGCAGTCGAGAGCCCAGAAACCTTTGGACTAAGAAAAGTATAGAACAAGGGGCTAGATTTTACCAAGGTAGGTAAAAACTGGTAGGGAAATCTCCACAAAGATTGTAATTTATTCCACAATTAGTCCATCAGTAGGAACACATCCTAGTTTTGTTCACACCGACGGATGTCAACATTACATTGTTGTCACATAAACAACCATACGTTTACACCCGCATTTTGTAAAGGTAGCAGCTATGATTCTTGGACATTAAGTTTTGACTTTTTAAAATATGAAAACTTAAGTATTGGTTAATGGTTACAAAGGAAACCAAATCCTAAGACAGAAGTTAGTTAACAAATAAATAAATAATAATAAAAAAAGAATTTCAGCTTTGAAAACACTTGTTCATTCATTCTTGCTTCCTCTTCTCCTCACTCTCAATCTAAGAGAAAATAAATCAAAGACCAAGAACATTTTACTGTGTGTTGCCTGGAAACCTAGACAAGACAGACACTACTTTATGAACACATGAGGGAAATGTGCAAGAGAAAATAGCATATCAAAAGAAAAGGGACAAACTTGATCACAGTGTTTCCCATTTTATTGAGACATTAAGAAGGATTAAACTATTAGCTAAGATTAAATCCACAAATGTTTAGTTAAAAAAAACTTTTTAAGTAAGTAGGTTTCCAGTGTATAGCTATTTGGCCTATAAGACTGTTGCTAGGTAAACATCAACAGATAGAAATAGTGAAAGGAAAAGAAAGGATGTATTGTAAGCAGACACTTCCTAGTTTAAAGATAGGTTTTAAAGAAGGTTGGCTGTACACTTATCAAGTTTACTGATAAATGTACAGAGTCCAGTACAATGGGGTCAATTTGAAGAGTTGTCTTTTACTTAGAAATATTCACAATTTTTACTCTTTTTTAAAATGTGAATTAAATGTGAATTAAAATGTAATTTCTGTGAAAATGGCTTTTGAAGTACCTGACATTTAGGTTTCTGGAAAAGGAGACAGCTTATCAGCATGAGCAGGGTGAGTCAATGCAGATGATATAAGACAGCTCCGACCAGGCAAGCCAGCCTTCTGTACTTAAGAATCCATCAGGCTTAAGGATCAATAGAAATAGGCCCCGGCTTTGTGGTGCAGCTGCCGCATTGCCATAAAAGCCTTACTGGCCCTGACCCTGCAAAAGCTAAGACAGATAAAAATTCTGTGCTGGATAACCAATGTTGTTTTTACACATAATCTCAGGAGACGACAGGGAGACTCTACCCACAATATCATTAAGGGCAACAGTTCACATAACCTTTTCATAGTTTTTATAGACCTTATTGCAAATGTGGCAAGAGCTCAAGAATCATTGCTTTCATCTCCTTCCACTACTAATCAAGCCTCAAATGAAAATGTCAGTCCAATGTTACTTCCTGATATATGCATGCCCCTGAAGTGACCATTGTCCTTAGTACTGTGCTCTGCTATAATACCAACACAGCAAAAGACATGGAGTGGATGTGTGTGCTTACAGAATAACTGCAATCTCTTGAGTTGCTTCCTACACTCAGTGTTTACCATATCCTCTTACTGCAGCTTTTTACATGTCCACATTAAGCTGTTACTAGAAACGTGAAGATTGTATATTATTGCTGGGCAGAAAAGAAGCTTCCCAAATAAAAAGGACGTGGAGCGTATGAGCCAAGAAGTTTCCGCAGAATGGCTCTACATTCTTTTTGATTTGTTCTGCAAATTTTTAAAGGAATAATCATCAAACGCTAAACACACTATGCATGTTAACATGAAAACAGGCATTGTTTTTCCACATTACCTGCTTAATTCCAGCTAATCCAGATGTACCACACGTGCCAGTTCACACGCCTATTAAAACATAAATCCTAACTGAGAAAACAAAGTGCAAAAACAAGACATGGTTTAAAAAAACTAATACACAATATGCTGCTTGAAGCATTGATAAGTAATGCATATGATTATTTGGGATGTACAATATAAAGTCACTAATATCAGTCTTGATCGATAGTCATTTTTTAACATATCAGCTGGGCCAGACTTTGTAATAAGACTAGACCATGGCAACTATTTTCAAAGGGGCTCCAAAGATTTTTTATTTATTTATTATTTTATGAATGCGTGTTTTTGTTAACGGGCTTCACAGTGGCGCAGTTGGTAGAGCTGTTGAGGTTCTGGGTTCAATTCCTGGCCCCGGTCTTTCTGCATGGAGTTTGCATGTCCTCCCTGTGCATGCGTGGGTTTTCTCCGGGTACTCCGGTTTCCTCCCACAGTCCAAAAACATGACTGTCAGGTTAATTGGCCTCTCCAAATTGCCCCTAGGGGTGAGTGTAAGTGTGCATGGTTGTGTGTCTCTGTGTTGCCCTGTGACAGACTGGCGACCTGTCCAGGGTGTACCCCACTTCTCGCCCGGAACGTTAGCTGGAGATGGGCACCAGCAACCCTCCTGACCCCACTAAGGGACAAGGGTGTAAAGAAAATGGATGGATGGATGTTTTGTTAACATTACACTTCAAACTTCAAATAAAACTAATAGGGCCAAATTAGGAGAGTTATATTAATATTTTTGGATTTTTGTGAATATAAAAAACATTCAAGTATTAGAAAATTATAAAGTCACAGTCGATTTCTTTGGGAGCAACATTGAGTTATCAGCTAGAGGACGTATTAAACTTACCATGCATAAATTCATACTCGTTAATGTGCATGCCTACCTATTAATGTAGGGTAATTTGCATTAGTAAAGTAATTATTCCTCAGTGCAGAGGCACCAGAACTCACTACAGCCTACGGGCTCATATCATTCTAAGTCCGACCCTGCAGACTGGTATCAGCCTGATAAAACTGGGTCCATGTGAACAACAAATATTTCCATCTTGTTGCCATTTGTTTCTGGAGGAGAGTGGAGGAGGTTGGTCATGTGAATGATAGTGATGCGGCGCAGGATTGTGGGCAGTCTAACTGAGAGGCAGTGGTAAAATCAGTGGTGTTTTCGTTTTTATCAATGTGTGGAAAGGGTGATGAAATATATATATTAGTAAATATCAATTATCGACCATATCTGCAATATTTATATTGGGCATCGATGTCGGCCAAAATGTTCACATCTGTGCGTCCCTCGTAACTGTTGGTCAATTGATGGCAGTGACTGCAGCCTCTAAACCCTGCAGGTTTTTCTCCTGTTTGCCTCTCTTTGCTTCCATGGCCCGTGACATCATCCCGACTCCAAAGAGCCACTCTATATTTAGCTTCCCACACCCCTGCTGCGCCTCACTACTCTGTCAATGCCTCGGCCGCGCTCAATCTTCCTCCCTCTATGCCTCGAATGGCTCATCTCGCCCTGTTAGCTCAGGAGGTGGGCAGGTTAGGTTACTTTTTAAAAGGAAATAAGGGGAACAAGACTAGAAAGGGACTGAGGGGAGATGAAAAGGAAGATGCTCATTGAGAGAGACAGAGGGGCTGGTTCAAAGGAACAAGCAGGATGGTGTGAATAACTGTGTTGTAAATCAGACTCCATAAAGTGTTTGGTGAGAAAAGCTTACTTGTTGCCTCGTTACACTACACTGATGCAATCAGTGCCGGGAAACAAATGCTAAAAAAATAATACTTATACATTAAAAAAAAACAAACAAAAACAAAACAAAACACCTGTAGACCATAGCAACAGTAGATTGCTCCAATCCATGGCTGCTCAAGGATACATTGTAAAAGACAGTGTAGGAGAGATGATGGGGGAGGGGGCAGTGTGGTTGTGACTGGCATTTCAAACATCCTCCCTGCACAAAATAACATCCTGGGAAGATAATCTGTGAGCGTGTGACAATTTATTCAGGCTCATGTTTCTGCAGAGTGTGAAAGCCGCTGAGCTGCAGAGAGGAAGTGCAGGAGACCAATGAGAGCGTGCCGGCTTCTTCAGCCAAGAGTCGGAGACAACAAAGAAAGGAAAGGACACGCCACTCCATCTAAATTGCTCCTCGGCATTCAGCACCTTACTTAATAGCTTCAGCACTTTGTCATTTATTGCTTTACACTTTTGTTGTGCGTTATTCACGTCAGAGCCCACTCTTTAGCATACCCATCCCCCCCTTTGCTGCTGCTGCTGCTGATGGTGAGTCAAACAGGCTTTCATCATAGACAGCAAGGATTCAGAATTTTTCTATATTTGTACTTCAGTTGGAAATGTATTAATAAATTCCTCAATTGTGGTTGAGGATTAATCACTCCTGTTTTTTAGATTAAAGTTCCATTATTTTTCAATAAGATATGATTTTACTTTGCAGCTTAAATGTTTTGTTTTGTGTTTTTTTTTTTTTTTTTGCTCAATAATCAAGTAATATCAAATTCATCAACAGTCATGACCAAATGGAATTCTGACCGATTTCCGAGCGAGCCCTGCTCTGCATTAGTTACTTGAAGGGATTTTAGCGAGCTGCGTTGTGACAACCAGCTCAGTCTGAACGAGTTCTGCTGCACAGAAAACACCGACATTCACACTGACATGGCAGGAAAGCAGCTGGTCAGCAACTCAACAGCTGTCAGCTATCCTTTCTAGCTACCAGGGTGATTAATTTATACAACTGCTGGGGGTGTTAAAGACCATGCCAACAGCAGCGAGGCCTGCTGGTTAGAGAAGTCTGTTTCAGAATAATAACAGAGGCTGTTTAAGTGTTAGTAAGTGCGGAGCAGCTCAAAGGATTTGCTTGTGCAGCTACTCAGCAGAGTTGCAAAGCAAACTCTGTTATAAAACTCCTCCTTGCAAACTCTGCTACCCTCAACACTGTAGCAATCAAACACATCTTTCTAGCCCAATCTAAACCCAGATCTATATGCAAGCTTGTGGCAAAGTATACAACAGAAAAGTTCAAGTTGGAAACCACAAATGTGAAATAAATATTGCAGATCATCTCTCCTATCTGGTAAGAACTGCAAACAAACCAGCCACCTTTTCAACATTTAAAGGCTTCAGATTTCAAGAAGCACAGTTGCACAGTCATCTAAACACACCTTTCCCTCCTCAGTAATGTGGTAGTGATTGAAGTGGGAACAAGGGGCTGTACTAACAGGTGGGCACACATGCTGCTGGGGAGCTTCATCAGATTATCCCCCCAGCACTCAGGGCAGGGTGCCCTTCATATGCTGTGTGTGTGTGTGAGTGTGTGTGTAAAACATCTCTCTACAGGACTGGTGAGGAGCAGATCCGTCTCATCTCATTCCTGATCACGTACACATCCGGCTCGATCAGAACATGCTACCCAATGCTCCACCAGCCTCCCACTCGTTCACAAACATGCGACTTCTGCCATCTTTGTGTGCACTGTTGTTGACATAATGCATTCCCAAGCTCCTCATGCTAACCTTTACCACCACAACTCGAAGCCAAACTCTTCTGCCAACACCAAACAACTCTGTTCTTCGACAAAGAGCACAACAACTATGATTCAGAAACCACCAGAGAAGAATGTCCCAGCAAATATATAGGTACAAACACAAAGAATAAAAAAATAAATAAAATCATCATATGCCTTATCCTTCTCAGTCTGACGCTCGACTCTGAACAAGGCAGTTGCTATCCACTGTATGTTTCCAAGCAACAAGAACTGCTCCAGTGATTTGTCTCCTCTCAAATTGCACATTTTAAATGTGGAAGCTCGTTTCACCAATTTCCTCACACATCTGTTTGTGAACATTAATCTGCACTGACAATAAGGTTCATCTGCACTTTGTCAAACATGTCACAAGTTTTAACGGAAATGACTGAATCACAGTCATCGTAGCAATTTTAAGCATACAATATTACAAATTTTAAAGCCCGGTAAAGTGCTGCATTTGGTCAGCTACAATATTCCAGGTGCCGTGCATTAAAATGCTTGGCAATAGCACATCTGGCCAGCTGGATGGACTAATGCTGCCCTTAATGCCAACATCGGATAAAGATTTTAGTATCCACAATGCTAAAGTGCAAGGGTGTAGGAAGGGGGTAGGAAGATTATAATGATGGAAAAGAAACAAAAGGGAGAAGTAAATGCAACTGGTGTTATTGCAGTATTCTGCATTAATATCACAATGAAATATTTTCTTAATATTCTACAGTTCGAATATAATACAAAACCTAAAAAATATACTTTCACAATTATTTAAACTAAAATATGTACAAAAAGTACTAAAAGGGAAACGGGTAAAATTCTTACGTTGATTAAAAATGCATTGCTAGACATAAGCAGATTTCTTCTACTTAAGACAATTCTTTCTACTTCTAACCCTCTTCTAAATGTTGATGCTACTTTTTGACAATTATGGCCATGCATTCATCAAATCCCAGCTCTTAATTGTTTCCGTTCCCTTCAGGCTTGAAAGAGACAGACCTCCAGTTAACGGTCAATATCACACAAACCCATACAATCGCACATAGCTGTTCAATCTTCACCATGAATAGTAATTAACCACTTAGCAAGTAAGTGCACTAACATGTTTAGCTAAGAAAGTAGGCGACACTGCTGCCTAAAAGTAGCTCTGCCTACTCCAAGTGCTTCACTGAGAGCAACTTTAACATGACAGTAAAAGGGAAATGTTATGATTTAGGGTTTTGTTTACAGACTTTGATGGAATGTAAAAACACCACGGATGCTTGTAGAATATTAATACAGCAACACTGGCGTGGGCCTAAAGAGCTACGTAAAGCAAGCAAGTAATGAACAATCAAACAGTTCAGGGTGCAGAAATGTTACGTTGAGACAAAGGTGATTCACTGTGCGACTCTACTGGCCAAGCAGTGAAGTCACAGATGACAGACTAAGAAAGAAACAGAGAGTATTACTGGTGTAGCATTACCCTCTCTGTCTACTTTAGTTCCCAGAGACAAGTGCTGTGCTTTCTTTTCACACCGCTACCTACGACCTCATTTCTCTCTGGCTTTGGTTTTAGTTGGATGAGGCAGAGCACGGGGAAAAAAAAGAAAAAAAGAAAAAAGAAAAACACAATGAAATTGGGGCACAGGTGAAGCTGGCATGAGGTCACCAGCATTTCAGAAATGGGGAAAAAAAAAAAAGGTGCAGTTTTTGAAAGGAATTCAGGATTGGTCTTAAAGAGAAGCCATGAACTGTGATTTTACTCTGCAGTAACTCTGAGGCACTTGCACTGTAGCTGTACACCTCACACTCAGATGTGTTAGACTGAGATAACAAAAAAACAAACAAAAAAAAAAAACATAAAATTGTGTACCAGTCTGGTACATGATTCTACCTGTATAGTGAAAAACACGGATTAGTAGTATTTACACAAAAATGTAAGCCAAGATCTTGTAGCTTTTTATTAAAACATAAAATCAACTCAACTTTATTGTAACCTACAGCTACAATAAAGTCGTCATCACATTTGTTCATTGGCACTTAATGTTTTTTTCCGCTCAGCTCCTCATTGAGCAAGGCTAGAAGAGCAAGAAGCGAGTTTGTCAGGCTCAGAGAGCCAGCCTGCAGTCCGCTGCTTTACAAACCACAGCCATAGCCTGCCAAGTGTATTTTTAAAACAGGGCAACCTGGTTAAGTGGCACTTGCATCAGGAAATAGTTTCAAACAGTAGAAATGTCTTTCTTCCTCATAAGGCAGGTAATAGCGAAGCCTTTGTAAAAAGTATGGCTTAGTGCAGATGCTTTAAAATAAAGTAAGATAAGTTTAATAATAAAGCAGCTTTCCCAGACACAAATTTAAATTAAAGATAGTATAAGATATTTAAAATGGTCAAATGAAAGACAAACCGTAAGTGCCATGGGTGAAAGACAAATAATAGATAACAATATTGGAACATAGTTTTAAGCTGAAAAAATAGAGCTCTAGCATCTGTTTGTTGGAAGTTCGGCATCCATCGCTTTTCCTGTTTCACTCGTTTAAATATCCCAATTCTCTCCTCAGCCATTTGAGGTGTGATAGGTCTAAGCAACAACAAAACCTTCGTTTCCAAGTCAGTTTTGTAGCCACATTAGAAGACAGTTTTAGCTGCGATTAAAGCTCTTTTAGTTTGATGATAAACACACAAACATACTTATCCTAATCATTATTTCTATCACTCACACCATACAGGTAGACGATGGGAATATGTGTGCTTTCACTAAATACAGCTGGGATCATAGAACAACTCGGTAGCATTCACATCGACATAACCTTCTTTTCAAAATATGAAACTTTTGTGCTTCAACTGGAAAATGTGTGTCAGCCAGGAGCAGGGTGTAACGTTTTTTTTTTTTCCCTTGAACAGACATTTAATAGAAGGAGAAACTTCTAGCAAGAACAAGGTGCTTATCTCTGCGAAGCATATGGCAGATGTTCAGGACAGTCAGGTGAAATGTTACACGCACTGCCTAGACAGCCCGACGGCCACACAGAGCTCCGTCAGCACTTCAAACTGCAATAAAAATGTCTGCAACACGGTAAGCCAGTACAGACCCAAAATAGAGTAGTGGTGCAAAATCTGCACATCCAAACTTTTCATTCTATTTGCCAGCTACAGAAACTAAAATATGGAACTATCACTGGAAAAAAGGAAGCACATGAAAAATGCTCAAAGTCAAAAGGCAGAAAACGCCTACCCATTAGTTTGAGATGAGTAGTTCTGACCGTTGTTTTGACTGCTTGCGCACTTCAGTTATCTTGCACAAGCAAAATAAACACAGACTTAACTTTTAATGCCACCAGGAGATTAAAGGTTTAGTAATCATCTATATCAACAAAAGAGTTGCATTTCCACATGTGTTTATTCATTTGGCCTTCACTGTTTAACTCTTGAATTTAGGATTATGAGTCATTATATTATTCACAAAATAAAAGCACTATATCCTACTAAGCGCGTTCTGTGGGCGAGTTTGAAGCTTTGAGATGTGAATAGGAGCAGCAGAAAAAGATGGAGGGTATAAAACAGACAGTAAACACACCTCCGATGTCTTATCTGAACACGTCACTGTCACAAACAAGCTACCAGCTCCTAACAAGCACATCAACTCTCTAAATGGGAGGGTGGATGAGTGTGAGTCACTTTCCCCTTCTGGATATACATGGTGGGAAAAATGAAAAGAAAACGATATCTGTAATCTGCATTCTAAATATGTAGAGATAATATAAACCTATACTGACTGCTAAAGGTAGATAATGGTGCGTTAATTAAAATCACTGATCCACAAACCAATGTGATTTTGTTTAGGCTGAGAGGGGAATATTTGGTGAAGTCAAATGGATTTAGCCAATAACGTAATACCTCAGCATCTTACCGTCTTACAAAAAAGACAAACAAAACAACTATTTTTGCACTTCTTTGCTGCTTGAATAAAGCATAAGCTGTGGTTTTCCCATGAAACTCCTCTGACAGGCCAGTGACCAAGCCTTACACACTCAGCCTCGTTTTACTGGCTCAGGAGAAAAATTATATTCCTACAAGGGCAAGCGAAATATTCTGCTCGTCATTATTACAGAGTTGAATGTAACTGAAAGAATGGTTATTGAGTAAATAAAAAAAATAATAATAATACGAAAATAAAAAAATAAAAAAGACAATGGACAATGATTGACTCAGGAAGACACAAGCAGTTGCAGGACAGTAAGTGTTTAAACATGCCTGTGCAGAATAAGCCACTGAATACCATTGCTACCAATAGAGTGTTGCTCTACCCAACAACGCTTCTAAATATAACCCTCACAACTGGAGCAAATGTTGAATAATGAGATGGAAAAATAATACATTGCTAGAAAATTTAGGCAGCTAAAATTAAACTGAAAAATCTACTTTTTTTTTTCTTGGAGGGGTCACAGCCAACAATGAAACAAATATTCTAGGAATTTCTAGATTTTTCTTTTTTATCCATTTACAGGTCCGACTACGATACTAAAATCCACTTTTTAACTATATATATATATATATATGAAGAAAAACGATTTATGCACATACTATTAGTCCATAGTGTGTACAGTGTGTTATATGCAGTGTAGCATTCGGTCTGTTGATGTTGCAGTCATAGTGGTATGGTTTCAGTCATTATGTATCCGTGTTGGCAAAACAAAAGAGCAAGTAACTTGGATAAATTAGCCAACAGCAGACANTATATATAAAATAATATATGAAGAAAAACGATTTATGCACATACTATTAGTCCATAGTGTGTACAGTGTGTTATATGCAGTACACACTGTACTGCATATCACTGCAACATCACTGTTGATGTTGCAGTGATAGTAGTATGGTTTCAGTCATTATGTATCTGTGTTGGCAAAACAAAAGAGCAAGTAACTTGGATAAATTAGCCAACAGCAGACAAATGGGTCATAACGGCCGTGTTTAACAGTATTCAATTTCATAACCTACATGTAAAGAATGAACAATATCTGCTCGTTCAGCAACAGAGACAGCTTTGTTCCATATCTAAAAATATGTTGATATAAGCCCGATATCAAGGGTGTGGAGCTTGTGAAACTGCCGCAGCAATGCACTTACATTAGTCAAAGGTCACAAGAGGCGAGATTTGCTTTCCACTAGATGGGGAACAGCAGAAGAAACAAAAGCAGAGCTATACTGATGACCGCTGTGGAAAACCCCCTGAAAACTTGCTTTGTATGTCATTAGCAATTTGTGTGCCTAAGTGCAATCAATGATCTTACAAAATACCTATAGAAAAGGTGTCTCTAAATCACATGGTTTTCCCTCTCGTGCCTTTATTACTGCCTTTTTATAATCATTTACATGTCTGAAAACAATAAGACCAAGGCAGTGAAGGTTAAGATGCACAATTCTCTCACAATTGTCTGAAACCCTTTTTTTTTCAAACAGTCCTCCTCTGATTTCACTTATTTTAAAAGGTTTTACAGACCATTGGACTACTGAAGCTCATGCCCTGTGAGGTCACCTCTTCTATGTGCATTTTCCATGTTGTGTTTTAACCATTTCATTATGGCATTTTTAAAATGTAAATACAATTTTAAAATACTTATGACCAAATAAAATCTAAAATATTCTTTGGAAGGATTTGCTAAATTAATAACTGATAGTTGAGAAACAAGAAACCCACAAATTATGAACTTGCTGTTCTGAATTAGCTACATGAGTAACAACACTTAGGACAACTCCAGTGAAAGTCACGGAGGGCTGGGGAAAACCACAGACGTTTCTGTCCTGCTAACCCTGATTTCATAATCTGTTCTCACTTTTTTAGGTCGACTACAGCAGGAGTCGGTGTGGTGATAACGGACAGACTGTTGGTGGAAACAGAAGTCTGGAAGATTTCTGATTGCATCTGTTCATTAGCACACATCTGCTCAATGTAGGCAGAAATCCAGAACAGGTAAAAAAAAAAAAAATTAAAATACAAGTTAACAAAACTAAATACATTCTTTTTGCACAATTTTTTCCCCAGTAAAACAGGGAGACTCTATATTGATCTTTCCCTGAGGTTTTCTTTTTGGAGTAGTTAGAGTAGAGGGAGAGTCTTCCAGAAACTTTACTCATCGTTCATTGATTCTCCATTAAACCAGAACTCAGCACCCCTGTGCCAACGGCGCAACTCTCAAGTGCCTCGGATGTACAGATTTGGATGTACAGCCCATTTGCATGCGTTTTACCTCAAATGTGTCATAATGGTGATTGTTTCATTAACCGTCCTAACAGAGAGTATAAAAATATACTGAAAATGTAATCAAAGTAGCAGTAAAAGCTGAGACTGAGACCTGGACTAATGTCACAAATAAGTCAGTTTTATGGTTTTACACACATCAGCTTTCTTTAGTTTATCTTCCTTCAGATAAATGTATTAACGTTTATGTTGCAGGGCTCAAAGACTTCTGGTCCTAATGAGTTACCTTCATTAAGATTTGCATAGATATTTAGTGTTAAAGTTTTAAAATGAAAACAACAATAAAACTATATTCAGTTAGTGCGCTGATGGAAAGAATGAGTTTGTTCACTGATCGGAGGAATCTTTCAACAACTAAAGAGCATAAACTGTTAAATGTAGGTTATTTAGAACATTATTACAGCACGAGGAAGGCTTTTTTAAGATGTTTTTTTTATTCTCACTGCTTTCAGAGGAAAACTACAAGAGCAGTCCTCTCCTGGCTGCTATTAGCTGCCTAGCTAAGAAGGTAAACATTTGCCAACTCCATAAAAAACTGTTTCTACACATAGAAACATTTCTTGTTTGTTTCATCCATCCATCCATTTTCTGTACACTCTTGTCCCTGGTAGGGTCGGAAAGGGTGCTGGTGCCCATCTCCAGTGAACGTTTGGGACGAGAGGCAGGATACACCCTGTACAGGTCGCCAGTCTGTTGCAGGGCAACACACAGACAGAACAGGCCAAACAACCATGCACATACACAATCACACATAGGGAGAATTTGGAGAGGCCAATTAACCTAACAATCATGTTTTTGGAGTGTGGGAGGAAGCCGGAGTACCCGGAGAGAAACCATGCATGCACAGGGAGAACATGCAAACTCCATGCAGAAAGACCCCGGGCCGGGAATCGAACCCAGGACCTTCTTGCTGCAAGGCAACAGTGCTACCAACTGCGCCACTGTGCATCTGAAACATACCAGTGTTGACCATAAAAATTTGTGCCTGTAATCACTAAGTAATACACTGCTTTCTACATAGCTCAAGTATCTGCTGTAGCCTCCATAATAAGCTTTACAATGGTGGCATGCTACTGTATTTGTAGGGTTAAGGTATAAAGCTTATGTTACCTTGATAACTACACAGTTTATAAGAATAAAATCTGCTAAAATCGTATTTCTTTTTACCCTAATGAAACATCAAACACTCAAACACATTCAGAGCAACAAGACCGTCGCCTGGGAGGTTAAAACACTTGTGTATCAGTAAGCAATAGGGTCTAACAAGCTGCACTGACTCCACAGTACAGTATATACCAGAAAAGGTAAAACATTCGCCGGAAAAAAAATAAAAGTGCTTCTTTGGCTGAGAGATCAGACAGCAGAGTGCACCAGAGGGAGAACGAGCTGGAGAGAGAAGGCAGAGTGGATCCTGACAGGCAGCGCAGAGGCAGAAACACGGCCTGTAAGCAAAATTCTGCTTAGGCAAGACTTCTTTCACTGTCCTGGGTTTAAGTCCATTTTCCCTTTTTTGTAGAAAGCATACACACACACACACACACTTGAACACGGACTTCTGCTCCCTTTGATGTCATCTGCAAAGAGCCATGCAGGTGGAAAAACGCTGGAAGAATATGGTGGCATGGGAATTATTATGTCCAAACAGGTCCATCTGCTACATCTGCCTGCCTAGCTGCTGGCCCTAAACTAACTTTCATACAACATGCAGCTTGTTACAAAATAGAAACACATAGGTAAAACGAGTCTGTACACAGCAAAACTAAAATAAGACTAATTTTAGAAATGTCCTTTGTATTTAAAACAGTGAAAAACTTCTAGATGCTCTTAAATGAACTTATGGGCTTACATATTGGTCAGGCTGAGAATGTAATTACACAAACCCTAGTGCACATGGTGCTGAGATCAACTTCAAAGTCCATTCGAAGTTACACACTGTTAAATGGGACACATGCCCATTTAATAATGAAAAGCTCAACTATTTCTACGTAAACAAAATCAACCCAACAAAAAAAACTACTCAAGAAAAAAGAAGGTAAAAGATGGTGATTTGCAAATCCTGACTAGTGATTGTGCAACCTCATGTTTACCAAACAATGATACGTCTGAGAGTTCAGGCTCCAAAGATCATACCAGAGCAGGACATTATCATGACTGAAAAACAATGAGTGTTTTATATAAGTCGATAGATGATTATCGATTAATTTTTTGTTTTAACTATCTGAAACATGAGAACATCACCTTTCCTGGTGATGTTCTCATGTTTCCACTGTTTCCTCTTAGGCTGTTGTATTTATTTTCTCCTTTCACCCCACGCCATTTTATTTTTAAGTAGTTATGAGGCATGGTGGTGAAACTTGGAACCACTGCTGCACAAGTTACTCAACAGGTTGTTGCTAGGTTACCAAAGGGTGATATAGTTGATGTCACCAGCCTTGCTTAGCTGGACATACGTTCACTGCCCTTGATGGTGACATGGTGGAAATTTTAATCTCTAAGAGACTCAAGCTTTACAGAGTGGTGTGGATATCGTCACAAAGGAAACGAAAATAGTTATGAAAGTATAGGCTGATAATTATCTACATAGTTATTGAAGTACTCAGGATCAGTATCAATTTCATATTGTTCATATTTATAGAAAATTTTTAAAAGTCTTTTAAAAGTAAGAAAATTACACTGCAGATCACTGATTCATATTAGTGTGATAAGTGGACTGTGATTGAATAAAATCTACATTATACAGGAGCATTAGACAAAATATGAAAAGGTAACGTAATAAAGAACAATTTCTTTATTCAAGCTCAAGTGCATTACAAGAAAATGTCTTAAAAACAACAACAAAATCAGCTTTGCGATCATCATTAGAACAACAATAAGTGTAATATCACAGTCATAAATGAAGACTTGCATGCAACATTTCCTATGATCAGATTTTAAGTGTGATACATTCATGCACTTCGTGCTAATACATGTGGCCTGTGTCTGAGATGCTAGAGTCTATGGAGAGTGGTGGGGACATTGTGAAGATGGAATCGTTTTGCTTTTTTTTCCCCCCCAGACTAAATTATAATTCTGATTCCAATAGAAGTTATTGGCATTTTGATTAACAGCCATAGAAGTGCCAAAACTTTGTTTTGTTGACAACATTTCTAACTATTCATGCAAATACTTAATGTGAAATAAAGTGTCCTCATTGGATTTACTGTCACAACAAACATCCCAAAGAATACATGCAATTTGTAAAGAAGTCCACGAAGCAACAAGAGGCTCTGTTGTTGTGTGAATGATTGAGGAAAGGAAATTGGACAGATTCTAACAGGTCTTAATTGACCAGCTCAGGGTTTTGCAACAAAAAGTAAACCAATGGCGACTGCACACTTTCAGACTTTAAGCAACCAAATAAAAAAAACCCACATTTTTGTTTCCAACTCAAATTTTCATTTATAACTTCAGATGCACACAGCTAGCTGTATGTGAGAAAACAAACAGTCCACCAAGGAAAAGAGCATTCTGATACATCATCCTACAGGACATAAAATTATAGAGGAAGTAAAGTATTGCAAAAGTGTTTCTAAAAAAATAAACACTTGTTAATTTTTTTATGTGATGCCTTAACTCTCTGCAGTTTACAGTTACCAGGGATGGTTTATTTAAACAGTGCTACTGCTGTTTCAGAGAGACACATAACCATTATAGTAGAGGGGGAAACTATTCTATAATAACTATCCACCTGGTAAGGCTTGAACAAAGTGGATAAACATGTCTCAACCCATTCACTCACTTACTGCATGCAGACACACAACTGCAAGAAATTAAAAAAAAAAAGAGAGATGGGCATAAAGAGTGGGGTGCGAGACAACGTGCACTGCTTCACATCCTCATAAACAGAGTATGCTGTTGCTGAAAGAGCAAGAAGGCTACAGAAGAAACACCTGGTTAGGGAGAGGCCCCAACCTGCTCAACGTCCAGTTTCTTTATCTTTGTGTTTAATCTACAAAACAAAGATGTTTGCTCACTTACAGGACGGTTTTCCAATATTGAAACACTGAAATTGAGGCAGAATGACTTGTTACAGCTACTGATGTGCCAGTGAGTGAATAAAAGACAGAGACACACAGAGGGGCGTGCAGACTTACAGTGTGTCAGACAACAAGGTCAGCCCATCCCCAGAGAGGTGTTGGCTTTCTAACGGAGTATAGCTACTTGAAACCAAGGTCACTGCTCTGTGGCTGTGAGAGGGACATGGGAGAAAGGCCTGGCTGGGACAGCTCTGCTACGTGTGTGTTCAATGAGTACATCACCAAGTATTTTAGTAGTTTTGTGTGTGAGGGCATGCCTTAATGTTACTACCCAAAAATATTTTTTATGGCCCGATTTTTGTAAAACCAGAAGTCTTTTTAAACTTTTTGGAAACATTTTAAGCACCAAATACATCTGGGAAGCTACACATTGCTTTTTTGATTTGTCTCAATTGCGATATTTTGGTTTATTATTCAGATTTTAATGACAATACTTAATTGTGATACTATAACCATTCACAGAGAAAGGAACAATCGTCAAGTTCAAATAATTATTGGCCCCATGAGACACCAAAAAAAAAAAAAAATGGCAGTAATCACAAGCTTTTAAAGCAATCCTTCAATATCTGGAAAAGGTTTTAGCCATGTACACTAGAACTAGCAGAAGAAGAAAAGGTCCAACGCACTTATTCAAATATGAAACCAGCATGTTCAGGTGACATTGCGATATGTTGAAAGGCTTTTTATTAGGTCATACACGCAGCTGTCAAGTTCTTAGTGGGCTCTGAAACTCATCGAGAGGTGAAAGCATGAATAGGATTTTCTTGTAAACATACAAACAGGTCTTTGTTCACCACATCCACAGGGGGCTGAATGAGAGTTATTGGGTATACAAACAAAACCCAACCGTGCAGGGAGGGAGGGCTACTTCAATGTTATCTTATCCTCCACCACCTTGGACAAGGGCCTAGCAGCTCTAAAATTAGCCATCACATCTAAACACAGTCTTTGGTGTAGCAGCTACTCTTTGATGGGAACTTGGCTCTCGTCTGATGCAGTGAAAGAACACCCAATCCCATTTCCAAATGCAGAGATGTAGCCAAGATTGTATACAAATGCAAGCCAGAGACTCGGAGTCCTTGACAATCTTGGTTTTTACATTTTAGAGGGGAGCGGATGATTACCCGATTTGCATATTTACTGTGAACCGGCATAACGAGCAGTGTTACTCCAATTAATGTGGTTACATAAATCGTGTTCTTTTTTCATTTCAAGATAAAAAAGGTAACGAAGGAGTCTAAATCATATTGACAAGCCTAAAAGGAAATAAGACTCAAGTTACATCACATTGAGATGTGTTGTTTCAGATTAGTTTTACAGCGATGCAGCATGGAAATTAATAGGACTATTTTATAATCTCAAACCCATTTTTCAAACAAGCTTCTAGCTGAAGGGGTTCAAAGAACACCAACATTTCAAGCAGTTATGGGCCTAAATTGTTCAAACATCAATAGCTACCATTTACATGATTGTCCTTTGCCATGTATTTTAGGTGCTAGGCAGCACCTACCAATCAATCATTCTCCATCTGCAAAAAAGGGGAAAATAATTATCTAGTAATACTTAAATGTGTATCATGTATTTTTATTTTTTTAATACAATAGTTTGATCAAAACCCCATGCATTGGTAAGACAAAAATATATAAGAATACAAAAATGTGTTGGTATTTAGTTGTCTTATGTTTCCGAATAAATGATCTTCACTGATTAAGATAATTTTCTGTCACAGATAGTGAGATGAATCACTTCAGATAAGTTATTTGACAATGCCAAGTAACTGTGGTATTCCATTTTAATTATGTGCATAGTTGCATTACACAAGATATGAATGCCTCATATCAAAACCAATTAAATATGTTTGATATTTATTAGCAGCGCAGCACCATAGTCAGGGAAACATTTGCTCATTTTTTCAATAAAGAGGTTTTGTAATATTATCATCTTTAATATTATTAAAGTGATACTGCGGTTGATTTATGTGTACCCCCAACACGGGACATTGATTTTTATAGTATCAAATGCGTTTATTTAAATTAAAAAAATAGGTGGCATTCAAACACAGTATTATGGTTATGACAAACTTCTGTATACAAAATACACTTTTAGATAAACAAGACCAAATCAGATGCCGTTTATGTAGCTACATTAAAAGAATGTGACAATGAAAATCAGAGAAATACTTCAGATCGCCAGGTCAAAAGGTCATAGCTAAACGGCTTTAAGGTTTCGTCCTACTCCAGAAATTACCATCTGTATTTAGGTAACATTTAGGCATAGTTAATTACAATATAATGTTGCAGTTAAGTGTTTGCTAAAATTCATTCAGCAAATCAGTTATCTTGCTCACTAAATGTCACTCTTAATAGCAGAGGGAACCGTGTTAACAATTGAAGCAAACTTTTAACTGGTGATCTGTGGCAACTTTTCCATCAAGGATTTACAGCCTTGTTTGTTGAGTGAGAACTCATGGAGCTGCAGTGAGTGCTTTCATCCAATGAACTTTACAGAAACTGCAACTATGCAACAATCAAATTCTAAGGCAAGTGAAGATTCAAGCTTTGTTTGGACCCCAACTCCAACAACAGAGCTAAACTGCCAGGTAGAAAGAGCAAGCTCTACTCCATGAGAATGATGAGATAAAAGAAAAAAAAAAAAGAGGAGAAGCAGCAGCCAACGGGAATTCTTTCTCACACTGTCTTACAGCCTGTCAACCTTGAGAAATTCAACACAGAATTAACTTGTAGCCTCTGTGCAATCACTGGACATACTGAAATCCAAACCCTTGGCAGGCAATAAAGCCAAGTGCAGCATCTCCTTGCAACCCATTTCATTGAAATTGTATGACCAACAGTAGACCTGAAATTCCCCTGCCTAAGATGTAAGCTCCGTGCCATTCAACTGGCTATTAGCGTGTTCCTCCACACTCTGAGCCACAGAGGCTCGCCTGTTCCCTGCAAACAGACTGCTTCTATAAAACATCAGTATGCAGTCTGCCTCTAAGGGAAGGGGGAGGAGCAGCACAGGGGAAGGAAAAAGGGAAGGTTGGGAAAACAAAGCTTTTATGGTCGTCGCTCCAGCCAGGCCAGGCAGAGCCGCAGTAGCGGGGGCGAGTTATGTAATGTGACTGGCAGGCCCCACTTTCCAGTTCAGATCTGCTGCTCACACTAATCCCTCCTGAGGAACAAGCCCTGCTTTGGAAGGAAAGGAGGAGATAGAAGAGGAGCTGTGAGGAAAAGCAGTAGAGGTCTGAGATTACAAGAATTTTAGCCTTTCATCTGCACCAAATCGAACTCACCGACATCTACCCTCTGAGCTTCACTGCTGAAAGATTACAGTCAAAATAAAAGAAAAACCACTAATGATCGGCTACGGTGCACAGTTGCTAGTTCTGTGCAAACAGTCTACATGGAAATAACTGAAGCAATATATATTCAGACTACGTGAAGCAAGTAAAAAGATATTATACTAGGGATGCAGCGATATAACAATATGGGCTGATACCGATATTAACAATGTAGTTGTGACTAATAAATGAGATTCAGTATATCTCCCCATTCTTTTGAAACCCTGAAAAAACGACCAGTTCGCTGGCAGTTCTTCTCTGCCTCAGTTAAAAACACCACAATCTTGTGACCACAGAAAAACCTACATCAACATTCTGCCCCCCCTCCACTTCCAGAAACACAAACAACAACAAATTGTTACAAACATAAGCTATTAATATCTACCCAATTTTACTTATCGGACCAATACTGATATTTAACTTTTTTATTTATTTATTTTTTTAATTAAAATCAGCCGATAATGATGTTAATGCCAATATATAGTGCATCTCAAGATAATACCTCACATCACTGATTCCAAACACAGCTCTGATGGCAACTCTTTACAGGAAGCTATAAATCATTTCACATTAATGCTTCCTTAAGTCAAATTATAACTGACTGACAGTGAACCGCATGTTAGGAATTCAAGTTAGAAAGAAAGGGTCTGTTGTGATAAAATTCAGGTGAGCAGCATGTGGAGAGTGTTGGCTGTGACCAAGTAAATCAGAACAAAGACGACGAAACAAGTGATCACCAGCAACCTCAGTCGGTTCTGTCAAACCATGAGACCAGGTTGAGGATTTAAAGCAGTTAAAAATAAAACTCGGATTCTGATTTACTGAGCTGCTTGCCTGGAAAGCATGTGACTGGCATCACATGAGGTATGGGAGGAGGAGAGTGGCAGAGGGTTTGGTGTGAGTGTGACTGAGTGCGTGTGCATGCGAGGGTGTTTATCCAGCCCCCAAATGCACACGCAACATGTATTCCAGACTGTTGGCACTAAAATAAGCTTTGTGATTAGTTTTCCTGGTTTCCACTGATAGAAAGAAGATCTAGACAACTCTTAGAGGTGAACAGCAACAGTTCTTGCAGCTGCAGAGCCACAAAGGCATAAGAGGGCCGGGCGGAAGGAGACGAATAGATTAAGGGGGAATGAGAAGAAAAAATAATTTATACAAAGGTAAGGAAAAGGTCAAAACACTAGCTGTTTGTGTAAATTGCCATTACTGAGAAACAAATATTAAATGAGACAAATTTGACTGCATCTAATTTTGCTTTTGTAATCAGATGTTAATATGCCATTTAAGATTTATTTTTAATGAAGATTGGTTGATTCTTACAACAATCTCATGGTGTCAAATTTATGAATTGTATTTATTTTACCTTCCTCTTTAAATGTGCCTGACATCTCTCCACATTGCATCTGCCTTCTATTATCATTAATATCTCAACAACTATATCAGTAGAGATGTGATAACACTAAATGTGACTAAATTTACTCTAACTTTGCTTATGCTGTGTTAATATTCTTTGACATAGACATGATATACACAGTTATTCCACCCAAAACTACAACTTTATATGGGATTTCTGCTACAGTCACACAACCAACAGGAAGCCATACTTGTGCGTGCTGCCATGTATGTGGGAAATAGACACTGGGGGATTCAGAGGACTTCTGTTGGACACATGCTAGTTGTGCATTACAGAGGCTGTGACCTACTTTTTATAGACAAGCACACACACAGCCTCTGACAAAGGGACAGAAAAGCAGAGGTTAGGCACGCACTAAGCCTCATTCTTAATACATGCATTCCAGTGGATAGAGCTCAATACTACTGTGCTTTCAGCCTGCCTGCTGGTACAGGCATCTCATCTCTTGCATGTCTAACAATACAAGGTAAAGGCAGATACCCCTTTGTGAAATTAAACCGTCTCTGAAAAGCTTTCCATGTACTTTTAACAGTGAAAACACAAACTAATATTTAAATGATAAAGCATATGTCACCTGAATAATGTTCATTTATCATAGAACTATAGGTTTGGAAATAAGCCAAGTAAGACACAAGGTTTCAGGTGGTACATCATAAGAATTGCCCATACATGATGCAACACAACCCATATTCTGAAGGAAAAATATCAAGAAAGCCAAAAAGAATAAGCTTAAATAGGTGCTTACTAAAAAATGCCTCGACAGAAACAGCCTTAGAAAAGGAGCAGAAACAGGCTTGATGTGAAATTCTCTAAAAGATATTTTTGAACCTACCGATTCCATGGCTGTGGGAGAATGTCAGTGGGCTAAAATCCAACAAGAGGGGAAAAAAAAACAAGAAAAAAAAAAAAAAAAAAAAAAACACCTGCTGCTGTAGCGTCCCCACAATCCTGAAAAACAAGACAAAAAATAGCATTAATTCCTGAAACAACACAAAGAGTCGCCCATTCTTTTGCCATAAATGTGTCTGCATGTGGATACAAAAGGGTCATGTTTCTCCCTCCAGGATCAGTAATCACGCAGTTTTCTGGAACAGTGAAAATGGACAAAAACATAAACGTGAAGTTTGGAACTGTAAAGCTATACAGCTATGCAGAATCACAAACCTCAATACTGGTTCTTTATATAAATCATATAGTTTGAGCAACCATCTAGTCTCCCCAAGAGTAGATGGTTGCTACTCTTGGGGAGTAGCAACCGTTACTCCCGGTTGCTCTCGCTGATATTTATGCTCTGAGTTTTAAATGTTAAGGCTTAATTGATTCATGGTCTTTGTGGCCAATTGTGACTAAATTACAAGTGACAAACTGACGCGAATTCAGAACAACATTAAAGGGGGAACAGTATCGGGAGTCTAGTTTCACTTTACAATGGTTTTCAAAAAAACATGTGTCCACAGCCAACCAGGCTTCTGTGGATAGAAAAACGCTGCAAAGTTGTGGTGTCAACATTTGGAAAGGTTTAGGGTTTCAAAAGCACTAAAATGTTCTGTCACAGAGTATGTATGGGTTCTTTTAGTAAGTTCCAATAAGAAGAGCCGTTGTGACCAGAGTTGTCTCCCACTGTCTGGAGGATAAAAGTAATACCGTTCTGCCTCGCTCAGCACTTATTGCTACACACTGCTATTGAGCTGGCTTATGAAAACTGTATATTCAGCTCTCTGAAAATACTTTCGGTAGCACAGATCACATCAGTCACTCTTACTGTCTACTTGAGCAGACAGCCTGACTAATGAAACAGCTAATACCAGTTTTGACCTTTTGGTACACACACATTCCATGTTTAGTTTACTTTATTAGTTCATTTAACAGGGACGATGTACAAAAAAACATGTAAAGCCCAAAAACTTTGAACTAAAAAAATTCAACTGATTATAATGTTTAGCAAGAAACATTGTCAGAATTTTAAGTTTCAAAAAATAATCAATCAAGCCCACCGATAACCTTTGTTTTTATTAATGCCATTACATAAAAATTACCAGAACATTTCCTAAACACGTCAAAAATATGTTTCAAGATAAAAAAGGAAATGACAAACTTTGATTGCAACCAAATGATTTCTAACCTGATCTGAGAACCAACCAAAACCAAACTATTATGATTAATATGGATTCTAGTTTTTAGTCTCCTCAATCCTATCGTCTACATGTTGAAAAAGCCACACAATGTTATCCAATATTAGTATTCAACAGTGTTATACTTCGACCCTAAATATATCGTAGTTTGGCAAATACATAAATGTGATGTTAAAAACAATAATACACACTCATTATACAAAAACAGATTTATAACCTGGTCATATTTCTACAATTGGTAAAATCATAGAAAATGTCACTTTATGATATTTTCTTCCTTCAGGGGAAAAAAAAAATCATATGTTTGATAATCCAAAAAGCAATAATAATAAAAAAACATACATAGCAATGGCATAAAAATTAGGTTGAGGTAAAAATTTAACAAGATAAAATATGAGGCCAGCCTCAGTTTTTACCTATTCATCCGTGTCACAGGTGCAAGTAGTAAAAAAGTTTTTATTTTTTTACTTCAGTAAAGCAGGTGGTACATGCAATGTAATCCAATCATTTGAAGGAACCAGATAAGGTCCCAAAGAAATACAGCAAGGTTTGATTGCAGAATGATAAGCAACATCTAATAGCTAAAGAGATGCAACTGTGCGGGCTTCACTTCAATCTGTTAAATTTATGGATTCCCTCCAGTTTTTCTTAAATTCCACACAATGTACAAAATATAGGAATCCATCATAACAGTGTGCCAGTCTTATGCCAGACACAATATCCAAAGCCTGATGAAAATGATCTTTTTAATTGCATCTTCATCATTAAATTAGGTTTAAATTGGGTTAGTGAACTTCTGAATCTGCAAAGCACTGCTGTAGGGAATCAACAGTTAATAGTAAATCATCTAAACATGTTTCAGATATCTGAAACAATATATTGCACAGATGTAAAAAATGAGCAATGCACTATATGAATGAGCAAAACATACATGGGTTACCAATTTTTAAAATCTGCATTTTCAGCTAAACCCAAATGCTGCTCCTGTAAACTTGATCACATCAATCACAACAATCTGTCTCTGAATCCAAAAGGAAAGTCAACAAATGTTCAATTTAGTGATAAAGTGCCTCCTGCCTATACCAGCACTGCAAAGTGGGCATGTGAAATAGTTTGAAAGGCTAAATTAATTCAGATTTTTCATGCTTCAGCTTTCTTTTGCTGCAGGACACACTGGAAATTTAAATGGATTTTTTCCCCCAAAACAAATCAAAATGTGAGGCCAGTCTCGTGGTCCAAATATTGAAAAAAAATAAAAGAACAGGATGTCTAAAAGGGTGTGTATTTCCAGGCACAGTGTGATTTTATTCAGCAATCAAGTAATTATGCTACCTTTAGTTATGAAAATGCTGCATGTATCAAAAACAACTTAAAAGAAATTTGACTTTGCATCATAGCCAAATTGGTCTATTCAAGAGGAAGTCTCTTTAAGAACCTAACACCGTTTCCAACACTCCCTCTTCAGCACACAATGCTTATTTAATCTATAGTATCTGGAACACATACCTTCAGACTTTCATGACTTTCATTAAAAGTCATATTAAAATAAAAACATGACTTTTTAACAATGGTATTTTACTGTCAGATCTACATCAGGTGTGAATATAAAGAGGACATTGTGATGAAAAGTAGTGAGGAAAATGTGGGGCTATTGTAATGGATATCATCACTGCAATATTCAACGGCATCAGCTTGTTGTTTTCCTAATATTGTCTGGACACATCCAGAAAGTACTACCTCCCTGACAATCTGATTGGCCCCGTTTCCTGCAGTGAAAATGACACAGGCAAAAAAAAAAAAAAAAAAAGTCCCAGAAAATGGCTCTGGCTTTTTAAAAAATTCCCACAGTAAAAATCCACCTTACTTCTTTTAAAACAAGAGAACCAATCTGTTCTCATCATCGTACCAACTGGTTTCCTGTATTTTATGTTCTGGTTCAAAGAATTCACAAAATGCTAAAGGAACATTGCTACAATGTTATTGTTGTTTTAGCACATTTGTACTCTGATATAAATTACTCTAAATTACCCTAAATTGAACAAGCACTTTTATATTCAATGTTAAAATAATTTTGAACAAATGTAGTACAATCTCAAAACTTGAACTGCTTATGATCTTGAAAGAGAACATGTTAATACTTCTCAACTAGAACACAGTCAAGTTAAATTAGATTATGCAGCTACAATAAATCTGACATTGTAAGGCTATCATTATTATTAATAGTGCAAGTGACGTTTGATGATCAATAAATACTATAAAGTCACAACATCATAAAAAGAAATTTAGAACTCAGTGAAATATTGTAGCCCTTCCCCCTAATACCCTCTGCAGCCATACAATGAGAACAGGGCTTTAATCAGGATTTAGGCAGGACGACATGTGAGGATATTTAACAGAGGCCCAGTGTTGGGCTGACATTCCAGTAATTATGGTTAACACCCCTTCCACCCTGGTCTGAACCCGCATTTGTTTCATCTATCTGGATTTAAGGCACCACAGAGGGATTTAAGACCACTAGCAAGTAGAATCTAGTTGTCAGATTTAGCACAGGAAGGGTGGCAGGTGGGACTGCAACAGGATTAAGGCCAGACCTCTTTGGGATGGCTTTGAGGAGTAATGATGATGATAGCAAGATGCGCTTTTGTGTTTGTACTTTAGCGAATCCTAAGGGGAGTTCCCCTGTGGGAATAAGAGTACTAATGTGTTGAAATAATCAAGGTACAGAGAAAGAAAACAATTCCTCATAATTACAAAGTAAATGGCCAACAACATATAACTAAACATATCCATTAGCAGAAAGTGTTAGGCATAAAAAGGTTTCAATAATCTGTCTCCACAACAATGAATGCAATCTTTGCATCTCTCTAAATTCACACAGTGGAATCTGTAAATATGAACACGATTCATTACAAACTTCTTGAAAAACTAAGTGCATGCCCTAGTTACAAATTTTCTAGGAGTGCACCAATATGAAAATGTATTTGTTCAGTCAGATGACTGAACAAATACTACATTACCCTCCCTCCACCTTCAGAATAAAAAGCAAAAGTAAAGAATTAAACACTGGTTGATAATATTGGCTCAGTTTTATCTATCAGACATTAAATAAATTACTAATATTGGCCCATACAGATGTCTGTGCAGATATATCGTGCATCAGTAACAAATTTCCCAGGGAAAAAACAAAAAAAAATATA
>NW_006799999.1:484571-491252 GCF_000485575.1 Poecilia formosa
AGATTACTCGATTACTAAAATATTCGTTTACAACAGCCCTAAAAACAGGTGATTTTCCTCAGAGAAACCCTGTTCATCGTACTTATTATTTCATCATTATTTTAATATAGAGAGTTTCTAGCAATGTTCCACTGCGCTTTGCTGAATCATCTTTTGATTCATTGGCAGCATTTATACTTTGGAACATATAGTCAATACAGAAAATCTAACGAACCATAAAGAAATTCCAGCTGTCTTTTCCTAACATTAGCAAAATGATCAAAATAGGCAAACACCCCCTTTGAAGAGGTTACAAAAGACCAAAATTATTTCACTGTACATAGGTATCATCATGTGAATATATACCATGGCACAAGATACACCATTCACGATAATACTAGTAAGACTTTTTAGGCAACAAAAAAAGAGGTAAAAATGTTTTTTTTAACAAAAAGACAAATTGCCTTCAACTTGAGCACTTATTAAAACATAGGGATAGAATCACAAGAACATAGTAGCATCTCTTAATATGCATTTTAACAGTGATACCAATGCACTGACTATAAGCAGAATTTGGTGCTCATTTCAACCCCGTTATGATGTGTATACACGTCACTGATTTGAATATAGTTACTTGTCCAGGTCAAATTCAGTTCACAGGGGAGCCAGAGGAAGTTAGGGTGGAGAGTTAGTCTCCAAAAGCAAGTTAAATAATACAAAAGTGATTTTACGCAGAAGGGCAGACAGTCAATGAAGCAAAGTAATCTACAGAATGAAGAAGAAACGGGCATTTCATCCGGTGAAGAAAAGAATAAAACCAAAGCAAAATAAAAGTGAAACTGCCCCCTGTGCAAGTTTCAAGAAGTAAAATTATCCAGACATTACTAGGTTATAAAATAATCTAAACCCAAACAGTGTTTTTACCATACCATTTACATATCTTTTAACAAAAACTGAAAAAAGTAAATTAAATAAAATATATTGATGAAACAAGAAGCTCACCATAAATATGCTGTTTAAAGGACATACAATGCCTGGTAAGCTTCATCCAGCTGCTGTATTACATACAGACAAATGTTAGGGATCTTATTTAAAACTTCAATAAAGCTCATGCCTCCAGCAAACAATTGTTTCTCAATAGCCGGGTCTCCAGGACTTTTTGTGCGAAGCAAAGTGTAGAACAAGAGGCAGGTTTCAGCCAGGCTAGCTTTCCCCAAGTGCCTACTCTCCCTGCAGCCTTTTAGCGACAGGCAGCAGAAAATATCAGATGAAAGAGAGATGATGATCAAGTTTAACTTTGCCTAAAATATTCCAGAAGAACTTCTCAAGTTCAAGTCAGAAATACTTCTTTACAAAAGAAATGCCTAAACGTAGCTACAGTACAGACCAAAAGTTTGGACACACCTTTTCATTCAAAGAGTTTTCTTCATTTTCATGACTATGAAAATTGTAGATTCACACTGAAGGCATCAAAACTACGAATTAACACATGTGGAATTATATACTTAACAAAAATGTGTGAAACAACTGAAAATACGCCTTATATTCTAGGTTCTCCAAAGTAGCCACCTTTTGCTTTGATTACTGCTTCGCACACTCTTGGCATTCTCTTGATGAGCTTCAAGAGGTAATCACCTGAAATGGTCTTCCAATGGAGTTCCCAGAGATGTTTAGCACTTGTTGCCCCTTCTGCCTTCACTCTGCGGTCCAGCTCACCCCAAACCATCTCGATTGGGTTCAGGTCCGGTGACTGTGGAGGCCAGGTCATCTGGCGCAGCACCCCATCACTCCCCTTCTTGGTCAAATAGCCCTTACACAGCCTGGAGGCGTGTTTGGGGTCATTGTCCTGTTGAAAAATAAATGATGGTCCAACTAAACGCGAACCGGATGGAATAGCATGCCGCTGCAAGATGCTGTGGTAGCCATGCTGGCTCAGTATGCCTTCAATTTTGAATAAATCCCCAACAGTGTCACCAGCAAAGCACCCCCACAGCATCACACCTCCTCCTCCATGCTTCACGGTGGGAACCAGGCATGTAGAGTCTATCTGTTCACCTTTTCTACATCGCACAAAGACACGGTGGTTGAAACCAAAGATCACAAATTTGGACTCATCAGACCAAAGCACAGATTTCCACTGGTTTAATGTCCATTCCTTGTGTTTTTTAGCCCAAACAAGTCTCTTCTGCTTGTTGCCTGTCCTTAGCAGTGCTTTCCTAGCAGCTATTCTACCATGAAGGCCTGATTCACACAGTCTCCTCTTAACAGTTGTTGCAGAGATGTGTCTGCTGCTAGAACTCTGCGTGGCATTGACCTGGTCTCTAATCTGAGCTGCTGTTAACCTGTGATTTCTGAGGCTGGTGACTCGGATGAACTTATCCTCCGCAGCAGAGGTGACTCTTGGTCTTCCTTTCCTGGGGCGGTCCTCATGTGAACCAGTTTCTTTGTAATGATGGCCACTCGTTTTTCTTTACTTAGCTGCTTTTGTCTTGCCATAATACCAATTCTAACACTCTATTCAGTAGGACTATCAGCTGTGTGTCCACCTGACTTCTGCAAAACACAACTGATGGTCCCAACCCCATTTATAAGGCAAGAAATCCCACTTATTAACCTGACAAGGCACACCTGTGAAACGAAAACCATTTCAGGTGACTACCTCTTGAAACTCATCAAGATAATGCAGAGTGTGTGCATCACAGCAAAAGATTGCTACTTTGAAGAAACTAGAATATAAAGTGTATTTTCAGTTGTTTTACACTTTTTTGTTTAGTACATATTTCCACATGTGTTAATTCATAGTTTTGATGCCTTCAGTGTGAATCTACAATTTTCATAGTCATGAAAATGAAAAAAAACTCTTTGAATGAAAAGGTGTGACCAAACTTTTTGTCTGTGCTGTAAATGTCCAGTTTGATATGTTTGTGAGCTGTTAAAGCAATGCTAAAACTTTGCACTAATTTTGATTTTCTTCCATTTCATCATTTTATGACTAACACATTTTAGTAAGTTTCCTAAATTGTACAATTCTGCTTCAAATAACTTTGTTTATTAGATTGTTAATCATTTTCAAATCAATATTGACTTCATGAACAGTGATTACAAAAAACACTGTAAAACTACAAAGTTAAATGTGATGCAGTTGAAAATTTGGAAGCACACATCTTTGATGTGGCGCACCAGTGCAACTAGAGCAAAACGTTAGCAGCCTTTCTTCTCAGAGCTCGAGACTAAGACAGGAATTTCTGGTTTGTAGAGATTGTCTTAAGCCTCTTGTATACTTCTGCAGCATACTTTAAAAAAAATAATACATCCCTGTCTAGAACTTCCCAAAACCTTTCAGCAAAAATGTGATCTGATGAAACCAAACCTGAACTTTGGTCATAGTTCCAAATGGGATTTTTTTTTTTCCTTTTGAAAAACATCCCAGTACATAACCAAAAGAACACCATATCCACAGTGAAATATGGTGTTCTTCGCAACAAACAGAACTTTTTGTCAAAGTCAGTGAGATCAAACTTTTCCAAATACTAGTCAGTGTTAATCCAAAATCTTTAGGTGTCTGCCAGAACGTTGGGAGATGAAAAGAGGTTTTTATAGTAAGAATAAAACTAAATCAATTCAGGTACAGCTTTTGGAATGCATTAGTCAGAGATCAAAACTAAACTTAGTAGAAAACCTTGGGAGTCTCCTGGAAAAGGGATGTGGAAACAATGTGTCTTCACAATCTGAAAGACTTGGAAAAGTTCTGAACAACAAAGTGGGCAAATACACCAGAATCTNGTGACCGCCTCTGTGCTAACGGCTGACAGAACGGCTACTCACTTCCAGAGCCATCAAAGAGAGAGCAATGTTCAACAAAGTGCCATCCAAACAAGGCCGTCTCATTACTATATACAATAACAATGTAATGGTGTTTTCTCTAACATTAATCAGCAGAAGCAAGTACCTATGAACTGATGACTTTTTAATTACAACCCAGGCAGTGATATTATTTCTGACAGTCTACCAGTTAGTTTGTGTGGAACACCCAAAAAGCCAAAATGTGTGGTTGTTGTGTAGAGAACACACAATGGTGTCCTCTGTATTAGTTCCACATTTTTTCTGAAATACATTTTTTTCTTCATACTACTAAATAAGTGCGACCAGAGTTAGTTAGACTTGGGTGTGACCTGTTTACGACCCCAAAGCAACCCAAGTGCAGAAGCATGCAGGCATCACACAGCAGCGCACCCTTCAGGGAAGTAATAATGGATGTCTACGGATCAGTTACGTTGCAGAATAATTGGAGAGAGACAACAGTATTTTCTCAGAATCATAAGACAAGAAAAAAAAAAGGGTCGGCAGACTCGGCACAAGATTCAGCCAGTGTTTACATCCGTATTTACCACACCTGGCTTCCTCTGGTGCAGAATTGTGATGCATGTCTCGCGTCAATGATGTAGAAGTCGGATAAAATGTGACATGACTGTTCAGACTGCAAACAGTTTGAACATTATTGGATACATATCCAACTTAGTACCACATACCCACATACTGTACTTTCTGGCACAAATAGGATTTTTTTGGGGGGTGAAACGATCAAAATTGGGCTGTTCAGACTAGTATGAAAAAATCTGATATGATCAAAGAAAATCAAATTTGGTTCACATTTACCTGCTGTGTAAACGTAGCCTTACTAAGTTATAGAGGAGGGTATTGCCCTTCCTCCCAAAAAACTTAAAACTGAAAAATCCATTTCTTTGTCTACTTCATCTCTGTAAAACAGGTGATTTTCCTCAGAGAAACCCTGTTCATCGTACTTATTATTTCATCATTATTTTAATATAGAGAGTTTCTAGCAATGTTCCACTGCGCTTTGCTGAATCATCTTTTGATTCATTGGCAGCATTTATACTTTGGAACATATAGTCAATACAGAAAATCTAACGAACCATAAAGAAATTCCAGCTGTCTTTTCCTAACATTAGCAAAATGATCAAAATAGGCAAACACCCCCTTTGAAGAGGTTACAAAAGACCAAAATTATTTCACTGTACATAGGTATCATCATGTGAATATATACCATGGCACAAGATACACCATTCACGATAATACTAGTAAGACTTTTTAGGCAACAAAAAAAGAGGTAAAAATGTTTTTTTTAACAAAAAGACAAATTGCCTTCAACTTGAGCACTTATTAAAACATAGGGATAGAATCACAAGAACATAGTAGCATCTCTTAATATGCATTTTAACAGTGATACCAATGCACTGACTATAAGCAGAATTTGGTGCTCATTTCAACCCCGTTATGATGTGTATACACGTCACTGATTTGAATATAGTTACTTGTCCAGGTCAAATTCAGTTCACAGGGGAGCCAGAGGAAGTTAGGGTGGAGAGTTAGTCTCCAAAAGCAAGTTAAATAATACAAAAGTGATTTTACGCAGAAGGGCAGACAGTCAATGAAGCAAAGTAATCTACAGAATGAAGAAGAAACGGGCATTTCATCCGGTGAAGAAAAGAATAAAACCAAAGCAAAATAAAAGTGAAACTGCCCCCTGTGCAAGTTTCAAGAAGTAAAATTATCCAGACATTACTAGGTTATAAAATAATCTAAACCCAAACAGTGTTTTTACCATACCATTTACATATCTTTTAACAAAAACTGAAAAAAGTAAATAAAATAAAATATATTGATGAAACAAGAAGCTCACCATAAATATGCTGTTTAAAGAACATACAATGCCTGGTAAGCTTCATCCAGCTGCTGTATTACATACAGACAAATGTTAGGGATCTTATCATTTAAAACTTCAACAAAGCTCATGCCTCCAGCAAACAATTGTTTCTCAATAGCCGGGTCTCCAGGACTTTTTGTGCGAAGCAAAGTGTAGAACAAGAGGCAGGTTTCAGCCAGGCTAGCTTTCCCCAAGTGCCTACTCTCCCTGCAGCCTTTTAGTGACAGGCAGCAGAAAATATCAGATGAAAGAGAGATGATGATCAAGTTTAACTTTGCCTAAAATATTCCAGAAGAACTTCTCAAGTTCAAGTCAGAAATACTTCTTTACAAAAGAAATGCCTAAACGTAGCTACAGTACAGACCAAAAGTTTGGACACCTTTTCATTCAAAGAGTTTTCTTCATTTTCATGACTATGAAAATTGTAGATTAACACTGAAGGCATCAAAACTATGAATTAACACATGTGGAATTATATACTTAACAAAAATGTGTGAAACAACTGAAAATACGCCTTATATTCTAGGTTCTCCAAAGTAGCCACCTTTTGCTTTGATTACTGCTTCGCACACTCTTGGCATTCTCTTGATGAGCTTCAAGAGGTAATCACCTGAAATGGTCTTCCAATGGAGTTCCCAGAGATGTTTAGCACTTGTTGCCCCTTCTGCCTTCACTCTGTGGTCCAGCTCACCCCAAACCATCTCGATTGGGTTCAGGTCCGGTGATTGTGGAGGCCAGGTCATCTGGCGCAGCACCCCATCACTCCCCTTCTTGGTCAAATAGCCCTTACACAGCCTGGAGGTGTGTTTGGGGTCATTGTCTTGTTGAAAAATAAATGATGGTCCAACTAAGCGCGAACCGGATGGAATAGCATGCCGCTGCAAGATGCTGTGGTAGCCATGCTGGCTCAGTATGCCTTCAATTTTGAATAAATCCCCAGCAGTGTCACCAGCAAAGCACCCCCACAGCATCACACC
>NW_006799999.1:493328-560537 GCF_000485575.1 Poecilia formosa
CTCCTCAAAATTTTAGAGTACAAACAGACATACAAAACTGAGGGGGAAAAAATCCTTGTCATGTGAACAGGGGGGAAAAAACAAACCTATGGGACACGTTCTGAGGGAGACAGGAACCGAGATGCTATGGATAACATAAACCAATCATCAAGGCCCAGAAATAAACACATGGAGCCCATGGCAAAAACTTGTTGCAAATTACAAATAAGCCTGTTCAGCTACATCTCTTCAGCTTGTAGATGTTGCTTAGCATCCTGTTCCAAACACACAAGCATCGACTTCCCAAACTTTTACTATGGAAAAAAGATGTCTGCCTATGTCTGTACAGTTAAACCCAAACTTATTTATAACCTTTGGGAAAATTAGATGTAAAAATACACTTAAAGCCAGCCAAACAAGTAGTACATTTCTCAGAAGATCATAAAACAATGTAAAGGACAAAACAATTTAAAAGAAACAGTTTTTATTTATATGTAATTAAACAAATGGAATGGCAAAAAAGTATAGCTTTTTAAATAACTCATGCAAAAATCATATTTACCATAGAATATCCTCAGTCTAGTTCCCTCCGCAGATCATCAGATTAAGAGTAGGACTCAAAACATCAATAGTGGTTCCAATCAAAAAAGTATTTAGTTGAAATTAAAAGATTACACTAAATTTAAATGTATTATAGATATCACTGGGCTTATCCATAACTGCATCTTTATATCTACATAATACCAACCAAAGTAGGGATGAAAATGCATCCACCAAATTTGTTTCTTTTTACAGGTTACAAATAATTAGATTACGAGTTTAACCGTTCAAATGCCAATAAGAAATAAATTCAGGAAAAAGACGGAAACACAAACTGCCCAAGTAATCCATGACAGACAAAAATAAAACCAACACTGCAATTATGAAAAGGTGACAGTACCAGACACCCAACATACCCAGGTGTCTGAAAAAGATAACAGAAGCATAAATATTAACTAAATACACAAAATATTAGCAAATATCACTGAATGTCACCACTGAATATATGACACTGTATATGTGAAATCCATCAATATCTACATTTTCAACATTTATCCATTTTAAAGTGATTTAAGAAAAAGCATGTTTGAAGATGAGTGTCTTCAGCTATTGTTTACATGAGTCAAGGCTATCAAGACAAGGTAAAAACAAAGCAACCTCACTTGACGGATCAAGGCACAACAATGTGGAAAGAGCGATCCCCACATGTTTTATAACTGGTCCTTCAGAGTTTGAGTAGATTTTGGTTTAAGGGACTGAGGGCTCCAGATAGAGTATGAGGCTTTAAAACTCCAGTGAAAAGGAATGAGCTTAAATGTGCAATGACATGAAAGATAACCGATAATTAATGCAAAGACTTTATAACAATAGTGATGTTGGCAACACGTGTTCTGGTCAAGATTTCTGCTGTAAAGTTTTGGACCATATGAAGGCTACCAAGTGATTTGTGCCAGTGTGTGAAAAAGGCATTACAATAGCCTGAACAAAAAAAAAAAAAAAAAGCATTAACAAACATATTAAGTTCCTGTTCCGACACCAACCTTATTAGTCTGGAAATGTTTCCTCAATTATAATACGTTTCAGACAAGTGGTTTTGAGTGGCCTTCCAGGGAGATTGATGGTTAATAAAAAATATCAATATTTATTAGGCTTTGCCTAAGTTCAAGACGTCTAAGCTGCTTTCTGATCAGAGTGGCCATGTCCCCTGGGGCAATACTTCCTCAGAGCTCAGTTAAGAAGAGTCGTTTTTAACACGTTTGTAATTTCTCTCATGCACTAATGTAAATCACACAGTTTAAAGAATTTCAACGTTTTAAGGAGTTGTAGAGCTTCATAAAACTGATGAGATAAAATTTAATAATGATCTTTCCAATAGATAAACATAGCAAAATAAAAGTTGCCTCAAAACAGAGCCTTGGTGTGCCCCACATTTTAGATCGGTAGATACATGACATGATGGGGTTTAAATGGACACTGAAGCTTCTGTTTGAAACATCAGATCTCAACCTCTCAAAATGTTCAACAGATTCCCAACAAACTATGAAGTCTGTTGAGTAAGATAGGAAGATTTCCATTTTCCTCAGTCTGGCTTAGATTTTAATCAGATAATGCTTATTTTGAGATGTGTGGGAATAAATAAAGTCTAATAATGTAAGATGACTTGTTTTTACTGCATACAAACATGTCAAGGCAACTGGGCAAAAAGGTTTTCGCAACAGTCAACATCTTCACTGTATGACTAGCCCTTCGTGCAGACTTCAGACACCACAATACTCCCACTGCATAAACAGTGTTATCTGAAGATCGGCTTCAATGAATACAGGTGCTGTGGCTGGTGTGGATGGAACATTATTCTTTGGCAAAGAAGTAAATGTGAGAACGAACAGATAACAGCCATTCATCGTGAGGTGTGATGACTGTTTCTAACAAATACATTTGGGACTTTACAGAACCAAGTCCTATTGGACCCTTAAAAAATTGCCAAAAACAACAGTTAGTGTCTTGTCCATGAACAATTATTATGCATGTAGTAGTAGTAGTAAACCACAATGTACCATAGCTACTACTATGAATAGATCTGCATCAACTAAGCTATTCAAAACCAGGGTGATGCATGTTTAGTGTACAGAGACTGCTGACATTACCAGAAAAAAATAAATTGTATCCTCAAACAAATGACCTGCTAAAAATATATATAATCTACACAAAAGTCAACAGAGTTCACATATCATGTGTCCAGCTCAAGAGCGGCCCAGTTCACATTACATTTAAAATAACTGCCTATATATGCAATAAAATAGAGATCATCGTGTACAAACCTTCCACACATTCATGGTTCTCCATACCAGGGGAAACAACCGCATGTTTTAGGTTGGATTTAGTCACAACACTGCAGGTGTTGTCATACACTGGCACTGATAAATGTTCGCTGTCCTATAAGCTTTCCCCAACACTGCTGTAAGAGAAACTGAGCTGATGACACCGGCCCTGCCTTTAACAGTGACCTTCAGGAAGAATCAGGGAGTGTCTTTGATGCTGACAGACTATGACTGCAGATAAAGATGAATCTTTTCACTTAAACCCAGAAAATAACTCTGCACCAGGGCGACTGAAACATTCGTAAAAGTAGAGCTGAACCGGGTGCAAAAAACAAAAAATAAATAAAAAAACGTTGCTTGAATTCTTGAAACATAAACATCTATTTTCTAGTTTCTACTGAAACTTCTAGTATCTTTAACTGCATCAAATACACAAAGGGCAGTCATTCCAAAAGAAAGAGCTGATGTTCATAGACCCTGGTGATACTGATTAGACTTGAACCAGACTTGCATGAGATGTAATAGCTAAAAATGTAAATTTTATGCATTTTTATATAGTTTACTTATGTGCTCGCATTCTCAACAAAGTACTGCTTTAAGCTACAACCCAAAATAAGAAGCTGGGAGATTTGTAATGTTTTCAAATAATGGTAAAATGTCATAATGTTTTTGGCTCATTTTAACAAGCAACCATGAAGTGCAGTGGGCAAGGCACGCAATGCTAAAAAGGTGAAACGAGTTCATTCAACAAGTGAAAAAGCAGAAGTAAATTAGATCCGTAAATGTCTGAGGTTATGCAACAAGTACAAGCATGTAGACAGAAGAATGTATTTGGGTAGTTTTGCTCTCCAGGTTTATGAGCGTAGCAACGTAAAGAATTGAGAAAAACTTTAAAATCATTTCACCTACAGCTGGCCACGTCTTCAGGTCTTGCTATACTTCTATCCAATGGCTGAAAGTAGATTTAAGAAGCACCACGTTCAACTGCATTCCAACACAACTTCAAATGTGTACAACATCCTGGATTCTTTAAATGTTAGAACTGATACTTGTTTATGTTCACCAACAGTTCTTCACCAAGACAATCCAACCAGCATAGAGTGCTCCACCCATTACAATGACCAAAATGTCCCTGTTTAGCATACATCCCAAGGCAAATGGAGTAAATGAGCTATGGACATTAAACCTTTAATAAAGCATCAGAAATCAGAGAAACTGGTGAAACTCTACATGAGGTGAGAACAGCAATGATCAGATGACCATCAAATCTCTCGCATCTGCTGTTTATAATGATAACTGCAGCAATCTAAGATGAGAAAACGCCACTGTATATTACAACACTCAGACGTAAAATGTGTTCATCTGACCAACTGCAATGCCAAGGATAAAATATAAATAATGAATGAATACAGGTATTTGTTTTCAGCAGATTAAACCATGTGAAATAATTCGGAATATCAAAACTAAAATGTTTCAACTTGGGCTGCACTACATTCGGAAAAAATGACTGTGCAATATGATTGACAAATATTGCTATCATAATATCGATTATTAATCCACATTTTCCTCACCACCTTGTTACTTATCCGTCATCACCACCACCCTCCTTAAGCTTTATGGTATTTGCTACCAGGATTTAGTTCAGATGTGGGCAAACCTGTTTCTTGGAAAGACCGGCTTGAATGCATGAAACGTAAAAAATTATAGCCTACAAAATATTGCAACCATGCAGTCCTTTCTGACGCAATACTGCAGTGAAAACTGATTCATTTCAATGTAGTTATGTGTACTTTGATGTTGAAGACAACAACATGATTCATGTTTATATTCCAGTCCAGTAGCAGTCAACGGAACACCAATGAGACAGTTTATCAACCTTCACTTAGATCCAGAAGAACCAAAACAACTTATTACTTTCACCAGCGGTATCCAAGTCCAGGCCTAAGATCTACTATCCCGCAACTTTTAGATGCATCCCTGCTTCTACACACCCTGCTTCGTATCAATGGCTCATTACCAGATCTTTGCAGAGCTAAAAGTCACCAATAAGCCATTGGTGCGTTGGAGAAGGCAGGTATATCAAAGTTGCAAGGTGGTATACCTAACAGGACTAGACTTGGGCATCTCTGAGTTACACACTACTGTGAAACTTGAAGTAGTGATTCCAAGGAAACGTGCTCAAATTTTGAAACATATCCAGATGCAGGTTTGTCTGTTGTCAAGATCAAGATGCTGTTTTTGGAAGATATTTGTATAACCTGAAGGTGGTTTAGTACATAAGGACAGGCTTAGAAGCATCCTTTAAAAACAGGATGCTTTAAAAACAACACCTGTTTATAACTAGGTGTTATAAACACCTAGTTTATAGGTGTTTACAACACCTATAAACTACAAGGCAAAGAAGGTAGAAAAAGAAAAAAAATCAATAACTACACATGCAATAGAAAAGGTAAACAAATGACCCAACTAACCATAAGAAAAGCAAATACTAGCCTAAATTTGAATGAGGGGAAGACTGTGAAGTTTTAATAACTAGAAAATTGTTATATTTGTAAGTGTTATTTATAAGAAATACTCAATGCTTTTGAAATAAGAATGCTTCTGGTACTGCAGTATAACGTCAGCCCTTGCAACAATAACACACCGTTCTGATGCTAATTGGGACAAATAAATGAAAACATGTGAAATCCTTCTGTTTGATCAACTGAAATGTTATCTGCAAAGTGCAACCACAAAAAATGTCTACATGTATCTAATCTTTCAGACAACGACCCAGCTTTGAGGAAACATTCCCCAGCTCAACAGTATTTGATTCAGCTGTGCGTTTTCACCAATAAATTAAAATAAACTCAAACTAAAACCTCAATATATACACCATAAAAAGCATTTGGAGTTACATTTGCTTCAGTTGAATAAAAATAAATAGCGTATGATAAAAGTTTCACCTTTCATGACAAAAAAGTATGCTCAATATTTGACATTGGGCAAACTCCTGTGTTTTCTATCTGGAGGGTGACAATCAGACAGCTCAGTGATGGGATGTGCAGTGATGTCAGTGACGAACCCCGCCCTACATTAAGACTGAACACAAAACCAAACAAACAAAAGGAAGCCACAGAAGCTCAGTAATAACAGCCAGGGTTCAGCCAGCAATATGTCAAAGCATCAGGTATCGGGCCTTATTGTAATAGCTCCACTAATTAGATTCAGTCATCTGCTCCTCTGCGCACAAACACTGAAGGGGAAACCTTACACTGGAGGGTGTGGAGGCAGAGATGGGGGGAGCAGTGGGACGGGCCGGGGGAGGAGAGAAATAAAGAGATGCACACCACACTGCTGCTCTTCAAAAACATCTACATTATTGATTACTCTGGTTTCTGCAGGGAGGGACAAGACAAAACCATTCCTCCGTATCTCCAGCATGAGCGGCCAACGCAGACGAGCTCGACAGCAAAATTCATCTGCATGCGTTTATCTCCAATAACCACATAATACAGTTGTACATTTGTAAGACTAAACACGGCAATGAAAACCCGACGAAGGAAAAGTGAAGGGCTGCACACTAAAGTGAGCACGGAGTTATAAAAAGACGAGAGAAAAAGGTGTACCTAGTAGACGGGTAAAATAGGAGTGTGTCACATGAAAATCGAAAGAGCTAAATAAAAGCCTGGTATCAAAAGAAAGCAAAAGAAAAGAGGGAAGTGGGAGCTGGGAGGGAATAGGATCTGCAATGAGAGGGCAGCAGCACTCGTGACACAGTTAGCGACAGCGCTTGTTTATTCGGCACAGCCATGCCGTGGTAGGCTCGGCTCACACGCTCACTCGCTCAGCCCCCTGTGCTACGAATCTTCTGCTGTTGTCAAGGTAACAAGCTCTCTGGACTGGGGGGAAAAAAATTCTCACATTCAAAAGATGTCTTTTCAAATACTGGCATCAAGCTGAAACTTGCATGTGCTCACAGCAAACAGCCTGTGTGTTTGAAGGTGCGTCTTTTTTTGTGCACAAAAAGTCACTTTCTTCTGAAAATCGCATGCCGTCTTCTCAGAAAGGACGAATAAAACGTAGCTGCAACACGGAATTGGATTTTACGTTTTATGAACCGACAGCAATGAATTTGATCCTTGACGTTATCAATTTATCAAAAATGTTTTACATCCAGTTTGATGAGGAAAAACAACACACTGCATGTAGGTGATCAAAACAAGCAAGCAAGGAAAGATCATTTTACTTAGAAAATGCAACTAATAGGGGTGTAAAAAGATCTCATACAAGATCTTGCGATATTAACACATTACAATATTCCTGTTGATGTGACTTCCACCTCCTAACTGGTCAGCAGGGCTTCACCTGATGAAGTTCAAACAGGGGGTACCCCAGCTATACTTGAATTATTTGTTTGGCAGCATTTTAGGTTTCCAGTAGAAACAATAAATCATAAAAGACAAGACACAAATGATATGTAAGCACTTCAAGTTGTTCAGATGCTGAAGAAGACAGAAAGCATTGCTATAACGACCAATGGCTGGAGGTCTAGGGGTACGCTGAGCTACATCACAATCACAGCACACATCATAAATATCAACTTGGAAACGGTGAATGTTGTACTGCAGACCATGCAAAGTTGAAACACTGTTCGAAGGTCTGACAGGATAAAAATAAATCAGAAGGAGACAGACTTCAGTTTTAGTTTGAGGCAAAATCAATAAAAAATGCAGAGTAAAAGACTTTTTGCAGCATAAATTTGATCTTGGAAGTTTTCTTGAAAGAAATATTAAAATATTGTCTCATTCTTGTGCTATATTGTCTCGTCTTTTGAGTTTTACATATCGTTACAACCCTAGTAATCAACCTTGCTGGGTTTTTAGCAAAGTCAAATGTACAGGTGTAATCACACAACCATTACAAAGGGAAAATTTGCTGGAGTTTGTGTTTTCTTAAAAAGAAAGCCAGACTGTGTCTCATTATTCAGGCATAGTCTTATGTTGGTGAAAACAGTCTCTTTACACGAAGTCCATAAGAGACACTAGAGTGCAAAATTAGAGCATGAAAATAATAAATCCATTCAATAACAGTAACCCAACCAATATCTGCAGTAGATTAAAAAAAATCCCCAACACTGAAATACTAGCAGGAAAACCCTTTTCCTCTGGGAGAGAGAGAAAAATTTCCATTAAATTATCTTAAATGATTGCTGTATCCAGAGCTGAACAATATACGTTTCAAACATCGCAATCACAACGTTTCAGTGTTTTTGGTTGGTCATCACACTCCAACCCTGCAGATTTCACCTTCATTTGGTAAAAGAACAGATGGAAGTATATCCTTATTTTTGCTCCAAGTTAAATGTAAATCCAGTCAGATCTGGTTTAGTTTTGGCCTTGATCTAAACTTTATTGTTTTTACCATCAACCCACATTCAGGCGTTTAAACCTAATAACAATTTTACATTGCACAAACCATGGGCGTTGGTCCAGCAAGCTATGTGCATTGTTGATTAAAGCAATGACAGGAATGTTGTCTTCATTCTCTGACTTTAAACTGAATTTGTTGATAAGCCAACAAAAATGCCTAGAGTGGGAGAACATTACATACAAACAGAAAAAATTAATCATTTTGCAGTTGACTAAGTGGGTGTTTTCAATACCAGCACCATGCACAAGTGAAGGCCAGCCAGGCTATTCAACAACACTGCATTATACAAATATAAATATATAATTTTCAAATCAAGTAAACTTGTTCTGCTTTTCAGCTTCTTCTAAAACATGAGCTTTTCCACACTCCTGCCATTTGTCCTCTTCTGTTGCTATGGTTGCAGTGAAAGGATGGAACTCTATGAATATTGGAAATGGAGGAGTAGCTGCACATGGTACATAAACACCCGCACATGCTCTAACACCACAGCACAAGTTGACTGTGTTGGTTCTGAATGCCTGCAGCCTTCCACTCACCCACACACATTTCAGCCAGTTAAAAACCAGGCATTTAATAAATACCTCCAGCTGACACACTTTGTCTACACACAAATACTAAATCATGTCGACAGCACAGAGCCAGTTCTTCGGTTCCACAAACACGCAGTTTTATTAAAACTGTTTAGATGCACAACATATCTAACACAGTATACATCCTGTGTTAGAAGAAAGATTGTCGGACCGGCGGTAAAATAAACCTCAGTTTTGTAAAACCGAGGTTTTACAAAATTATTCCACCATGAAGCTGATCATGCATAAACGGAGTGGAAGCTACTAGAAAGCTCACAATGAAAACCGATGTAAAAATAAATAAATAAATAAATAAATAAATAAATAAATAAATAAATGTGCAAGATTTGAATCTGAATGAACTAGCACAGAAAAATGTGTCCCAGTAAACAGATACTTTATCCAAAACCCTGCCAATAAAGAAAAAAGCTCCAACAAAACAGAAAACACCAGCCAGTTATTTTTGTTTTCTCTTGCTTCAAAGAGACAAATCACATGTTGGCCTGCTGCAGTGGGCTCTGATCACACAGCTAGAAACCCAAAGTTTCCACTCGTTAATGTGCAGCCACGCGCCTACTACAGCGGAAAAAATATTCTTTATAGTGGCCATTTAATACCCATAGGAAATATACCTTTTTTAACTCCTCTAGAGCCAAAGATTTATTGCAGTAGCTCTATTATAGAACACATTTAGTATATTACAAAATACGGTGCATTCCATGAGGCTGATTTGTTTCTTCTCATCTCAAATCCATCTTTCTGTTTTGCTACAGAGCGTTCTTTATATATTTAAGATCATTTTAAAGACTAGCAAAGTAAATAAAGGAGGAAAAAAAGACGCCTCTAATTTGCAAAGAGACGAGCATGCAAGGTTGTGTCCCTTTTGTCTTCTATTTTGTTAAACTGTCAACAACAAACTGCTTGTATGTTTGTATCCTTGACTTTAGTAAATGTCATCAGCAAATCACATACTAAAAAACACAATCAAAGCATCACTAATTCTTTCAGCAAGTTTAGATAATTTAAGACTTGTTGAAGGAGGAAACAAGGCAAACAGTTAGGCCCAACGCCCCAAGTTTCCTGCACAGTGTTTCCTGAGGAACTACAGCTACTGCATAGAGGTACAGGTTGAAGGGGGGGTGTTTGTCAAAGAGTGTGAGCTGAGATGAGTATGAGAGGATGCAGTATGCGTGTGAATTTTCAAGTTCTGAAATGCAAAGATGAGAAGGCAGTGATGGCAGAATAAAGTGGGAGGAGAAGAGGACAGAGCAGAGAGTTGGGGTGTCGAAAGAGAGAGAGAGAGAGAGAGGGAGGGGGACATTAGGAGAGATGAGCCAAGTGTGTGAAAGAGTAGCATAACAGTGCACTACAGAGCTGAGTTCAGCAGCCGGTATCATCTATCCAACAAACACAGAGGGTGATATGATAAAATTGAGCCAACACTGGGGGATTTAACATAGATATGTCGTGTTTAAAGTGTGGGAAAATTCAAATACAAGCATTAATTTAAAAACAAATCTTGTTTCAGCCATCAATCTTCAACGCATAATTTATGCAGCACATTTTATAAAACTCTTAAAAGAATTAGGAAACACACCAAGCACTCATCTTCTGATGTCATTGGTGAGAGGAGACGAGACAGCAGGGCCTCATGTGCTCGGTGTGTTAAGGTTACCAAAACAGAGATCTGTTTTCTAATAGTTCTTAGAGAGAGAAAGCAAAAAGAAAAAAAAATCCTTTATTGTATCCATGTACATTTGTCTTTCAAGCTGTAGTATGTACCCTCTACAAAAAATATGCTTTTTACATATTTGTTAAAGTTGTCAAAGTCAAGCTCCTCCACCTCTTCCATGTGCTACTAATGCAGTTTGAATAAATACACCACTCCCAGTAAAAAAAAAAACTATCAATCAGAGTCAGGAGGAAGTTCTTAGCACTGTCATTTATTCTTGTGTATGCGCTGCTCAATGTGCTAATGGTGGAGAAACAACTTGCCATTACAGGAAATCTATTTATCCATCATAATCTAGTCTGAGCATTCACGGCAGGCTCTGATATCAGGAAGAAGCTATCATGTAGTACAGAGCAAATGGAGGAGGGAAAAGCAGCATTCACACAAGGGTGATTGACAGAACTAAGCCCCTCCTCCTGGCTCTGATTAGTCGTTTCAATTTAGCACTGGGAGAAGGTAGATGAGCTTGATTTTTTCATAGATTATGTGTCTCATACCACACACGTCACGGCATAGTGATAGTTTGAACAAACAAGTAAAAATGCATGTTTTATAATAGTTACATTCTGCAGCCTTAACCTCAATAACGGTTTTCTGTAAATAATTTTTATTATGTTGATTATTCTATATTTCCAGAGTTATATAACATAAAAGATTAATAAAAATCTTAGTTGTTTTATTATAATTCCAGATTCTCAGATTGATGACTAACAAAGCTAGCAAAGCTTGAGACGATTATATTGTATATAAAACATTAGTAGGCATCCAGATCAAGAGACGAGATAATACATCTGAGATGAGATTGACAGATGACAAGATATTAGCAAAAACTCACTAACAAAATGTTTTTTTTTTTAAAGAATCTGTCATTAGGGGTAAAATAGAGCTGAACATTAAAATTGAATCACAATCAGTATTGCAATTTCTGTCTACAATATTGCAGCTGCAAAGGTAGGGGTGGGCTTTCATTGTATCACTTATTTATTGTGATACATTTCTTGTCACGATAAAAAACATTTATTCATCAGTCATGATAAATTAGAATTAATATTTTTTCAAAAAACTGCACTGTCAGGGTTGTTATTTTCACCATTCACTCCACTTTGTTCAATGACAGTATTAAAAATATCAATACATTTGAAAACATGATTAAATGAAATTACTGTGTGTCACAAATCACTCAAGTTTATGTGGCTGGTGTCCTAAAAAAAAGCATGGACTTGTTTTTCAAGAAAAGTATTTATGATGATGCATCTATGATTGCTGTGTCATGCAGCTAGTCACCTAAAGATGAATAAGACAGTTTTTATAATTACATTTACCATTACTACTATAGTACCACAAAATATCATTGTAAAACCTTCAGCCCACATCGCCCACCCGTATGTGAAGGACTGCTTCAAGGTAATTTTTTGGTAGAACAATTGTATCTCAAGTTTGCAGCTGTCACATTCTGTATATTGGTAGAGTATTTGGTCAGTTAAATCATCCAACAATCCTAAATCTCAATTTACTTCATCTTTGATGCTAAGAAACATGGAAAGTGGTGGGGACATTTCTTAATGTTGAAAAAGGGAATCATGGGTTAACCAGAATCAATTTCATCACCATTTTCGGCAACAGCAATTTTGACTGATATCACGCGGCCCTAAAGTAGATCAATCCAGCCCAGGTTTAACTTCTCCGTATAGCAGATTTTATGCTTCTCTAAATGCTTGCAGCACTCTGTGCAGTGAGACTACATCCAGAAGGCTGTATATTAAATTGCTATGCAAAGTGTGAGCTCATGGCGCTTTGGCCAGCAATTATTCCACTCACGTATATATTTACCAGTCCTTTGAGACATTATTTTACTGCACATACTGTTATCAAAATGACAATATATACCCAATATATTGCACTGCCCTGGCTTTCACCAAAAAAAAGCAGGGATGCATGATATATCAGCAATAAGATTCTATTCTATTCTATTTTAACCATATTTATTAACTCAAAAGTATGTAAACAACTTATTGTTTCACAAATATAGCGGATATATTTGTTTCACAAGGTGTTAAAGCGATTCCCCTTAATTTTTTTTTAGAGAACTCAAACATACTATGCAAAACCAAGAATTTTGTTTTGTTACAAAAGAAAATCTCCCTTTTAAAAATGTTGAACTGGACACCAAAACATTTATCATGTAAAATGCAGAAAGTAAAAGCTTACGCACACTTGTATAACGATAAAGGCCTTTGCTCATTTTTATTTCTTCCGTCCGTCTCAGACATCTCCAGTAAAGTAATGACTATCAATGTTTTGGTGTTCAGCTCTCATGTTCTTGCAACCGTTTTCATAAACACAGTGGAGGAGTTCACACCAAGGGAATCCTTGAAGCATTGTTCAACTGGATGGGAAATACCAAATAATTCCCCACCTTTATTTTGTTTGTTTCACTTTCGCTCTGCTCTTTTGAAAGTGGACTGCATCGCCTAGAAAATATCATGCAATCACAATAGCTGTTTGGGATGCTAATACAAAAAGCTGTCCACTATGAACAGCAGGAAAGGAAACAATCTAATGAGCTGCTCTGTATACAAGAGATGAATGCAGCAGTACTGAAAAACACTGCAGAGAGGGAGAGACTACAACGTGCTGCTGTGGTTAGGCAGACGAAGAGCGAGGTATTGAAAGAATTTACAAGTTTTCACGTCATGTGTCTAAATCAAACGCCACTTCCTTCGTTCAGTACACTGGATGGTCTGCTTGCATTCCCACAGTAAGCGAACCACACCAGGGTTCATGTAAAAGGACTAAGCTGCTGTCTTTACTTTGCATTATATCACTGCGTCAGCCTCTGTCTGCAATCCCATCTTGTCGTCACAGCTCAGTCACTAAGAGCCTGTAACTACCTCACTTAATTGATCCGAAGTGTAATATTGGAGCGTTGACTTCTAAACCCCACCCAATTGATGTCTGGATTGGGGGGTGCACTGGTTGCGGTTTTCTGGCCGATCACTGAACTATAAAAGGCCTGACCTGCCGATTCCGATTTTGGCAGGGTTTTTTTTTTTTTTTTTTTTTTTTTTTTTTGTCTGAAATGTTGCTAAATATAGCAAGAAAGTCGCCGAGTTGGCAACAGTAGGTTGACTATGGTTAATTGCAAACATGACCTGGTGAGCAAACCTGTCAGCCAAACCTCTGAAATAGAGCAAAAGAGGACAATTGTCTAGCTATTGTCTAGGTAAATAAGATCAGCTTCACATGGAAGTATTGGCCCATCACCGATCTCCCAAAATTAAGGAAAACGGGGCTGATTGGTCAACTGGAGGATTTATCGTGCACCCCTAGCCTGGACCTTTTAGCAGATCTCAATGTAAAAATAGAAATTAGATTCCAAACTGGAAGGATGAACTGAAGGGAGATAATGTCAAACTGATGGCAACTATTTATGAATCAAAATTCACTGTAACCAGAAATACTGTGAAGTTTAGTATCATCCCTGAGGATCTTTCTTCCCCTCCATCAAGAACTTCTAAATATAGCTGTAGTTTGTTAAATTATTCATCCAGAAGACACATTTTTAATATATCGGAAGATATACATTTCCTCTCCTCAAATTTTTCAATGAAATTTATTTTTAAGCGATAACCTAGAAAACATTCCTTTATTTCAAAACGAGCTTATGTTGTACTATTTTTCCAGATTGTAAATGTAAAATAAAAAAATAAAAAATCAAGACAAAAATTCACTTATTCCTTCATGGTAAGGCCAGCAGAAGGACACATGTGTTTTGCACTTCTTAAAAACTAAATAAATTGACATCACCCATCAACTCTTCATCTATTTTGAAGAAAACTGCAAATTCCAAACAGGCTGTGCAGTGACAGGGGGTGAGAACTGGCTTTGCATAATTAATGAGACGGAATAAAAGGCTGTCCTATATCCACACCAGAGATTACACTGCTGGCTGCTGTTTCTATAAAAAGACTCATGGCAGGCAGTATGACTGAGAGAGGCGTGCGCGCACACACACACACACACACACACACACACACACACACAAAAACAAGGCAACATATTTATAGCGAAGACGGTGTTAGTAAAAAAAAAAAAACTTTTAAAGACATGTTGCTGGTTAACTTTTGCGACTCAGTCAAAGATCTGTCTATTCCCAAGCAAAAAGTGAGTCCTAGAAAGACTAATGGTGTCTCCAAACCAACACACATTCAATATACAAGATACCTTCCACTTTTGAATTGGAACATTTCTGAAAATAAAGCAATATATAAATTATGCAAGTATCTTCACATTATGCAACGCAATGTAGAAACAGGCGTCTAACATAAAACATTCTGTCATGTACATGTACAACCAGTTCTGAGCTGCCACATATTCAAGAGGGAAAGTCCCTGGGCAGACTGACTGGAGATTATGTGATTTTCCACTCCTCCCTGCAGGCTCTCATTAAACACACTGGCCAATAGATACAAACTAAAGCGCTGTTCTCCTGAAATTATTAATGCAACTTTTACAAACACCCCTAAGACACTGCTGTAATTGTGTAATAATAAATAATGGCATTTAAAGCATAATCAGAAAATGCACAGGTCATAAGACGGAATTTCTTCTATTTTATTTAGGAAGTGCAGTAAGGTAATAATGAAGGAAAAATAACCACCGGTTCGCCGCTAAGCTAGAAAGATAAAATTGTTGGTCTCTGCGTTAAAACGTCTTCCATTTCAATAAGCTATGCTGCATTTTTAATAGGCATGTTTTGTACAAAAATATTAAATTTTTTTATCATGTTTTAAACTTATGTTAAAAATATAAGTGTTAAACTTCTGGAGTCTAGGCAAAAATTATAGTTCACCTGGAAATATCTTCAACCACTGCAAAATGAGGGAATGCCACAACAAAAACAAAACAAGACAGTCATGTATTAAGGCTATTTTTTTAAGATAGTGAATGCATGGCAAAAGCACATGGATGTCAGGCAGCTTTTATTGGGTTAGATGTGGGGTACACAGTGGGCTGTGGGAAGAAGCCGTAGTACACTATGTAAAAACATCCCGACTCAAACACACCACCCAAAACATTAGAATCTAACCTGATTATTGAAAGGCAGTGCCTGTTTGAAATTGGCCTAAATGATACCAGCAGCAACCCATTATCTTTACCAATGCACTTAAAGAAATTAATTCTTATTCAGTGATATCATATATTGTTTTGTATTTTTTGTGGTAGCGCTCAGGTGTTCCGGTTGTATGCTACAGAAAGCTATGTTGTGTTGTAGTAGGAAGACTAAAATCAGCATAAAGATGTTTTCCTTCCTTTTTGTAATGTTGCAGCACAGCTGAGATGTAACTACAGCCTTCTGACAGATTATGGCCAAGATGACCACTGGTTTGGGTGAACCGCTAAGCCTCTGGCTGTCTAAATTAAAAGAGGTGCTTTCAAATGTTCCTGGGGACAAAAAGCATTGAGACCAAGTAGTTTACTAAAAAAAATAATAATAAATAAAAAGAACAATGTAATGACTGTCCTCTAGTAAACAACAGTCAAACGTTACAGATGTCAGTCTACACTTGGTGTTTATTGAAGCAGAGTCAATGCAGTCATCATCTCAATATCAATATGTGTAATATGACATTTGTGACAGACTAGATACAAAGTTTGATAGAAAATTACATTTTAAATGCATGAATTCCATAAGCCAACTACATTTATGAATAATTGGAGGGAGTTTCACTGGCCTTCATGGCCATACTTAACAGTGGCTGAGATGCAAAAGCTCACAAAAGAAAGAAAAAAAAAAGCAAACAGTAAAAGGATTGATAATGGTATCACAACTTTCATCAATGGTATGACATGCTACCCTGATTTAAAGCTGCCCTAACATTGACACAAAAAGCAGCCAAATAACATGTTGATTCCCCTGCCAATAGACATATGAACCACTTTTGCAAATCACTTCAAGGTGAGACCAATACATTTTTTGCACTCATAGCTATGCAGGATATTGCAGTATCTACTTGTGATTTAAAATTGGTCAGAATAAGCTCAAAGGAGACTTGTCTCTGTGGGTTTGTGACAGAAAAGTTTTCCAAAAAATAATTCCTCTACAGTCACAAAGGTGTACCGATATCTGAAACCAAGATGCGAGCAGCAGATGCTGTAAATTGATGGAGTCTCCATCAATCAGACTCGTTTGTCCTGCACATTCGACAGATGCTCAATTGGAGATTCAGTCAAAACCACAAACAGCTACCCAAATTAGTTTTGCTTTGCAGCATGGCACATCATACATCTGAATGAAGCTATCACATCAAAAAAAAAAAGAAAAAAGTGTGAAATATCAGACTTACTAAGAAGAACTGTGAAAAATCAAAATCCTGCCTCAAAAACGATTTTAAGGGACAGAGGCTTCTTCAGAGACCATTGTAACGAGTGCTGTAGGCGTGCCTGACATGAATGTTTTACTTTGCAAACTCGCCAACACTGCTGTGTTCCCCCAAATACTACTTCCTCTCTTACTTCAAAATAAGAGTCTTAAACTGAGAAAAAAGCTAACGATCACACATAATCAAAGCAGGGTACTAGTCAGCAAAAGCTCCTGGTTCCATTAGATCAAGAAGATCCAACAGGAAAGTAAATGTAAACCACGTTTTGATAATCACCTTTTTAAGAACTGAGTTCATTAAGGCAAAAATCAAATTATTAGGCTGTTGGTATTGGGTTAAAAAAGGCCTGAGGGGTTGTCAGGACTATGTTATAGTGAAGAGGTCTGCAACTCCAGGCCCGACGTCCTGTAACGTTTACACGTCTCTCTGCTTCAACACAACCGAGTCAAATAATGAGATCATTATCAGGCGTCTAGAGAAATTCCCTACATGTTGAAGAGGTAATTTAGCCATTTGATTCAAGTTTATTGGACCAGCCATACAACTAAACATTGCAGCACCCCAGACTCCGAGATCTGAAATAAAAGACCCTGGCTATAACTCAGAGGAGGTCTCAGAATATGCAACATACTCAGTTTGCTGTTGGCCCTTGAGTTTTCCTTTGTAATGGTGAAACTCATGATGGAATAATGGCATTAAATACATAGCGAGTACTGCAGCTATTTTAACAGTATCAATTTATATATTTTTTAGTTCTTAAACCATTTTAAGGTTTATGCCTAAAAGCAGATTTTTTGTCATAATCCACTGGCTGCCCAAAAGCCCTTCTGCATTGATCAAATACCCAAAATACAATCCTCTGGGTGAAGTCAGAACAGCAAGGAAGTATATTTGAGACTATAACCTAATTACCATGTCATACCAGCATTTTTACAACAGTTTGCAGCATACACTGCTGCTTTATGACACATGCCCCACTGTGAGCATAAAGTAGGATGTGGGAAAAAAGAACAGACATCTGGGCTCACGCTGTGACCTTCACGCAGCTCTACGGCTTTGTTTAACTGATATCAGTGCAGATGACATGACTCTTATTCATCTCTTAGCAAAAAATGCTCAGTCCCTGTGTGCAAACTAATAAGGGCAGTTGTATTTAATTTCACGATTGAACACCTATGGCTCAGTGAACCCCAAAATGTTAATAAACATCCAAGCTGAATTTTTATGAAAATAAAACTGAGATTTTAGGTATTTTAGGAATATATATGTACGTATAATATTTGAGCAACTGTTTGTGTGAGGAATTATTCAACAAAATGAAAATGTTCTCATCTCTCTTGCTTATTTGTATTTGTTAAAATAAGTTAAAATTTGAGCAAGATACTAATTTTTACCATACACGTCTTGAAATTAACCTCACATTTAAATAACTGATCTGAGAAAATTTAAATTCCACAGACAAAGCAGGAAATAATCCTAAAAAATATCAGCAACAAGAGGTTTGGCATTAACCACTGAGTGCCATTCAAATAAATAGAGGAATGAATCATGACCTCTTTACAGCCACCAGTCTGGCTGTAAAGACACAAAACAGCTGAGAGGTGAAAATGCATGTAGTGGTCAAAAAGGGCGCTTAGATCCTTTGTGTGAAGTATACTGCCCTACAGCATGCTGGGGGAAAACAAAGTATGGCGGCTTGTATTGGTGAGCAGCAGCAGAGGCCCCCCGACAGGCAGACACCCTCTCTTTGGTATTTAGGTATGCTTTTGCTTTCCATTCACATCCCATCCGCACAAGCTCATAGGCCAATCTCAGCACAGCCGTCTCCTCCCCCTTTGTGCTGTTGCATTTCAATGTAAATGGCTGAATAAATGGCTGCAGCTGGCCCATCAAAAGGCCAGCCTTGCTGAAGGGCCTTAGTGATTGAGATTCAGCCAGGCCACGCCACCTCAACCCTCCCCCACCACACTTTGTTCTAACGCCCTTACAGCCGTTTAAGCTTTGCTGATTCCCAACTTGAAGTGGATGACGCTGCACGCAAGAGCTTTAAACAGACTCTTACAGTAGCTTGGCCTCTTAACATATCAGTTAACATCAGACCAAAACAAATACAAAATAGCTAACGTGTTTTATTTATGGCTCAAGTCTGCTATGGTCAAAAACAACAAAAATCATACTAGGAAGCAGAAAACAATTTCGCTTTCATAAAACGTCATAATGCTCCGTCAGCAATGCTGAACAAGATTTTACTTCACAACTGAAAAAGTTCTATGACGATACCTGCTTCCAAGTGATGAGTTAGCATTGATCAATAATAACACATACATGATGTAGAGTCACTGTCTTATCTTTTAATGGAGTCCAAGCAGGAAAAAAAAAAAAAAAATCTGTCTTGCCCTTTCATTAGAAACAAGCTGAACGGTCCAGGCCAGTTGTGCCCAGAGGGATAGGAAACACAGTCTGCATATACCATTAGCTCCAAGACGTGGCCATTTGACCTCTTCAACATTTCACATTTCATGTATGGATAATACATCCACCAGGGAAGCCTCTTGTTCAGCTGTACATCCAGTCAAACCCAACTATTTCTGACCGATCTGAAATAATCATGATTCAATGCCCAGACTCTGTAATACAGTTAAGCAGGCCAGCTATGAAACCTGCTGTGGTTTCACTCTACATGCACTGGTGATACTTGTATGACAGTTACAATATTTAGACAGACATCTATTCAACTTGATAACAGAAAACTGAAAAAAAGAGACTGAAGAAAATAAACTACATCAAACACTAACCATTTCAACTCTTTGAAATTACATTAAAATGAATTTGTAGCAGCTAAACCATTTCGAACATTTCTGACTGAACAACTGCAGCAGAAGTAAGAAAGATAATGACTAGACCTGCAGATCAGTACCTGTTACAGTTCATGGTGGAATGAGAATAAATATATATCTTGTTCTCAAATTAAGCCCCAAAACCTCTTGGGGCTTAATATGAGATTTTTTTGCATACACATTGTAATCAAGGATAATAGTAAGTTATTTTTTTATAGAAAAATAAGAATCACATAATCATTTTTAAAAGTTCAGATGGAAAGATCAAAAGCTAAATGTGTAAAAGGCACATTTCACGAGAAGCAGCAGAATTTCACAGTAGATAACGTTTCCCTTTGATGTCCAAGAGACTTAGGGAAAATATTATCAAGAACGGGACAGAGGAAAAGCTTGCAGATTCGAACACAAGTTTAAGACATCAACAACCATTAAGACCTCCCAAATCCAGGAATGAGGCTCTATACTCCCCGAGGGAAGCAGTGGGATTGGGCCCGCCATTTTGTTCCATTTCTCTTCGAGGATAGAGAAGAGGGCAATGGACTAGGCTGAATTTCAAAAGGCATCAAATGCCATTTGAGCATCCACTGAGATTGTGCTCCTGGAACAGCAGCTATAAAAGATTTACACAACTTGAACATGAAGGACAAGAGAAACCTAGACACATTAATGCAGAGGCAGACAGAGTAAAGCAAGAAATAGGAGTAGCCATGCTTGTTTACCTAAAAGGGCCACACTAAGTACTTGAGGGGGAGGGGAAGGCGTGCATAGACAGAAAGCAGTCAGCGTGAGTACTGGACTAGAAACTAGAGCATTTTTTCCTCTTCAAAACATGAGCAACTACCCATTTATCCTTCTGCCTGAAATTTCCTATTTTTCAACAATAACATTTCAAAATGTAGTATGGGTGCATCTCCAATACCTATAAACATATTATATAATATGCATTTCAAGATGGTATGAGGCCAGATTTTTTTTCCCTGTGCGTTTTTTTTAGAAACCAATGCTGCTATAGAATTGTGCGTCAGGATATGTCAAATTATTAAACGAAAAAAAATAGAAAAAAATCATGGTATTAAGTCCAAATAAAAGTAACTAAAATATGTCTCCTAAAATATATTGTTGGATGGAGTCTCATGGCAGCAGATGCTCACACCTGACACAAACATTACCCAAAATGTTGAAGTGAAGGAAGCACAAATGAGAAAATGAGGAACATATTCCAACTGATAGTCATCGCATTATCTGCAATTATTATTGCCACTACTGTAAGATTTTCTAATATTGTGCAGCTCCAGTTTTAAGTACTAACCAGTCATCCTGAAGTAGTCATTAATCAAACAGAAGTGATAACTTCAGCTTATTAGCAACACAGAGAGCAAAGCAGATCATCATTTCTGTTTAGGAAACTTCCTGCCAGTGGATTTGGTTCAGTCAGTTTCAGCTTAGAGGCAAAGAGTTTCATTCATTTTTCTGAACATGTAACAATTAGGTGTAGACAGTTTGCAAATGCACTTTAATTACGATCAGCCACTCTTGTTGGATAAAACTTTGGAAGTTTGTAGAATTTGTTACGATTACCTCAAACAAGAAGAATCAGAAAATAGAGACCCTCATTCTTCAAGAAATCACTACTTCATTAGCATTGTTGAAAATGATCAATAAGATAGAAAATAATATTTCTTACTATCTACATTTATATATTTATTTTGAAATCGGTTGTAGGAATACTTGTATATAAATAATGAAAGAAGCCAATAATATACTTTTTTTGTCATGTTCTCCTATACGAGTCTTGAAAATATACTGCGTTATGATGTTCTTCCTAATAAAGCTACTTTTATTAGGAAGGCTAACACACTGCCTGCTGCAGTCAGTCACAATAACAATTATGTACATGCAGTATGGTGGCTCAAATGGGGCAACAAAGATCACACATACTGCAGACCAACACAAGGCTGCAGCAAATAATATATACTTTTCATAGAATCATCATTAAAAGATTACATGTGTATTGTGCAGGTCTACCTGTAAACATAAAATCAGTTCATCCCAAGTCTCCTTGAAATATTTTTGTTGTCACAGAAGCACAAAGCAGCATAGCAACAGCAAAAGCAAACCTGGCCGACTTTTTTGAGTGAATGTACGATTACTGTTGAATGCTATCCTGATAAAGTCTTTAGGCTGTTGGGATCAGTGCATTGCTAAGGATTGTTATGTATTGATATCGAGGTCTAAAAAAACAAACTGAAAGTTGATGTGGGGAAACGTCAGCGAGAAAATGTGTTTATTTTAAGTGCAACATGGTGCAAGCGCAGAATATAGGTATCACATGATGACTGTTCTAATTATTTAGTTTAGCTTAGCTAAACTGTGTTTTAAATACATACATACATACATTCCTGTTTTTCAATTAAGCATACATTTTGTGTGTTTTGCTTCGTTACTGTCAGCAGATTTTTTCAATATCCAATAAATTTACTAAATTCTATATTCAGTCATGAAAATGTGCACCCATCTCACCTTGTCTCAATGGTTCAGGCAGGTGGTGATGATTATGTAATCATATTGGGAGTCTTTTCTTGACAAACACTGACATCCTCAGAACCAACTGAGCTTTGTTAAAATGCCGCAACCTAACATGGTGTTTACTCCTGGCCATGTCCATCTCTTTACAGTCACAGTGTATCCATCTTCTGACCGATACTTCCCGGAGGATAAAGCACTAGATCACAAAGCTCAAACCACCCCAAAACTGTTTTCTTCATTGTGACAATGACTCAACTCTATTCCAGTGACCTCTGAATTTAAACATGGATCCTTTGGGATGCGTGGAACAGGAGATGTACGCAGTGGATTTGCAGCTGACTATTCTGCAGCAACTGCGGTACGCCATCACGTCAATTTGGACCAAGGTTTCTGAGGAATCTGACACCTCGTCAAACATATCCCATGAAGAACCGCACCTTTTGAAGCCAGACTGGGGTCTAAGATGTAACTACTAAGAAACTCAAAAACTGAGCAGCAATTTATAAAAACTATTGATTTTTATCCCACATAAATTATAAACAACTTGAAATCAGAAACATCTCCCCATTAATTCACCCCAAAAATGTTATAAAAGCATACAGTTTTAACAGTGAAGAGCCCAATGCTGTCGAAATGTTCAACGATATCAGTCACACGTCTTCATAATACTTCACAACCCTCATTGCAAAACAGGTTAGTCCCACAAGCAGGGAGAGGCAGTTTGGGGAGTTTTATAAATGTGCATCTGGATAAAAGCAGAGCAGCATTACAGAAATGCAGCTTGTCTTTCTCTCTTGAGCTAATGACCTTTCTAACCCCAGCAGAGCTCCATTTCCTGTTGCAGACAGAGGGTATACCATGATTCTCTGGTATCACTTATGGGAACAGGAGAAAAGTCTCAGTAGCACTAATGGGAACCGGATGACAAGCAGATTTGGGGGAGTTCAGTGTCTCTGCAATTATCAGCTCCTATAAAAACGATATCCTTAGAGCATACCAGACTACAAAACTGATAGTGCTGTTGACATAAATATTGACTGCACTATTTTTATGAGACAGAGAAGTTGCATAAAAAGCCCCGCATACATGGCAATAGGAATCTGTCTGAAACGGCAATTATTAAAAGATAAAGTCACTTCGATTCCACATACAACAACTGCATTGTGATAAGAGTAGAGATTCCAAAGATATGAAAAATAGAGGCCAAGTTCAACTGAAACAGCGATATGCATCAGTGCATCTGCAGTGTAGTGGACCTGAAGCTTTTAAAAGCTACAACACACTCGGTGTCTTAGTGAAAAACACCACCAGCAGCACTGCAGTGTTTTCCTCATCACTGCTACTGCACCAAACCAACAGGCTTCAGCTCTATATTCTGATTCTTTTAAAGTAATCCTGTTATTTTACCTTCTAGACAAAACATATTCGCACTACTCTATTTGATTAGATTACGCATGTTACAGTCCACTGTTAAGGTTGTAAATAAATACACCTGTTAGTAATGGATAATTTCTAGTGGCACACAAATACTTCAAAACCTTCTATTTAACAGCTCTACAATGCTTTATGACTTTTTTAAAAAAACAAAAATCAACTCATTGCTCCTATAACACATCCATTTTGCTTCAGTTCTGGAACAGTCGAGCAAATGGCCAGCACTTGGCGCTTCATACTTCAAATCCACGACACTGTGCAGAGCTAATGGAAAAGCAGACAGACTGGTAGTGTGTTAGATCAACTGCCAAATGAGCACCGCCAGTGAGCCGTTTAAAATGGGTCCACATTTGGATGTTATTAAGTGCATTCCCTTGAGATCTGTGATCTTAATTATTGTCTGGGAAAAGGGGAAGTATCCCTGTAATGGGAGCATAATACAACCCTAAAACTTAATGTGAACGAACAATATACCGTAGTGTTTCTGTGCAGGATAAGCCATGTAAGATATCTTATTGCAAAAATCAACACACCATCAATGTTAATCTCTTCACATACTAAAAACTAAAATAAATCTTGAAACTAAACTTCCCATAAAATAATGAAGTTTTTTATGTTCATCCCTTGTGAATCACTGCTTCTTCTTTTTTTTCTCCAAATTCTCAGCACTTCCACAACAAACTCAGCCTCCCAGTTAAATAAAGAGTGAAAATCTATATAAAAACAAGCATTCGAAGCTATTATTACATAACAATGAGACAGCGTATTTGCCTTTAAATGTTGCAAATGCTTATTAAAAGCTATGAGTAAAAAAATATACTGCAAGTTGACCTTTGTCGCAACATACTACAACCAGAGTGAAACCATGGGAGCCGCAGGAGACAGTTTGTTGTTGTTAACATGTTAGCATTGCAAGGGTTAGTAACATGGCTCTTACCTCCGTCTGAATTCGAGTTTAAATAGTCATCTGAAAGTTTAACATTTAGTCTATGCCGGAGTGCTTTCGACAGTTGCTGGATGGTCCCATTTGTCGCCGTCGGTTCAATATAAATTCCGGAGACATCCGCATAAGCTGGAGAAGACCATTGCAGCTAAACCCAGCTCACCAGAGTCGCTGCTGCTAGCGCTAGCTTGTTAAAATCGTGTAGAGACCAACAGACGTCCAAAGAAACGAAGACTAAAATATCCAGGAAAACTTGTTTATGGCGCAGCTACTTCATCTTGAACACGACCTAAGAACCTTTAGAGGTCCATTTGTAGAACTGCAGGGTTGCTTGGGTAAACGTAAAGCATCAAAAGAGCATATTTTTGTTTCGCTTTAATCCTCTCCGCCAAGCCATTCGAGCGGTTTTCAGGCGGCCTTTGACTTCAGTGTGTAGACGCTCGCGACGGAAACGCATCCGGGATGAAAGGAGCTTTCTCATTGGCTCTGGCACTTAAGGCGGATACTCCTACTGCAAGAGGAAACAGACTCCATTTTGGATCTGCGAAGGAAACAAACCTCCGTTAAAAGACGGGTAGAAGAAGGTTCCAACGTGGCTGAATACACTTCACAGTTGCAAACGCAAAACACCACACTCCATTATGTAGTTGGAGGACTGAGAAAAGGAAATGGAGTTCAGGCATTGGGTAGGCTTGTTTCCTATATTAGGAACAACCGTTTAATAGGTGTATCTTATTTTCTAAAATAAATGTGAACATTGTTGTGCACTCAGAAACACATTTTGAATATTGTTCAGCATTCCAAAATCGGCTATGTACTGTACTATAAAAGAAGAATAAAACGAAACGTGCATGATTACATGTATAACAGCCTGCCTAAAACATAACATTTGATAAGCATCACAGTTTGGCAGTCATCGAGTTTTGTGTTCAAAGTAAAAGTCAGAACAGCGGTTCTGGGAGGGTACTGGTCCAAAGTTAAGATTTGAGATGTGTCGTTTAGCTTGAAGCGGAAGGACAGGGTGTAGAAATCAGATGCACCACTGGTCAAAATAAAATGCGAAGCCATAATACGAGGATTCTCATTGGTTTAAAGAGAAACGTCCCTACCCCTATTACACATGCCACTCAAACTGACCTGTACACGTCTTAAATAGAAAGCAATGCGTAATTTATTTACAAAAAAAAGAAGGCGGGGACATGACAGACAGCGGTTTACGTGTTTTCTCATCCAATAGAAAACTCTACGGGTAATTTAACTGATGTTTAAAGAAGGAGGAAATGCTCAAAAATATTTTCCATAACTATTTGAAATAAATCTTATGTGGAAAGAAACCGACGTATATTCTCCAAGTTTGAGCACAACGTGCTGTTTACGTTTACAAATTAGCTTGAGCTTATATGAGAGCGTCATCCTTTCGTCTTAAACAAGGGTGCCCTCTGCTGGACGGTAGGAAGTTTCTCCAAAGATTTTTATTTTTTTTACTACAAAATATACAAAAAATTATTTATATTTTTGGGTCGATATGTGTGTGTGTGTGTGTGTGTGTGTGTGTGTGTGTGTGTGTGTGTGTGTGTGTGTGTGTGTAAAAACATAATATAAGAAGGTTTCTTTTAGGTTTTTTTAAATTAAAACATTAAATCGAAAATGGCACCAATATTTTTTTTAATGGAATGTGAGTTGTGTGCTGAGAACTAATCCAAATAAGTCATAATTAACAAATATCACCTATTTATAGCACAATTTTAAATAATCAAATTTAGAATACTTTAAATACCTTATCATCTGCTGATATACTATCACTACTTTTAAAAGATTGACCAGTTTTACATATTCCCTATATTTCTTTTTATAGCAATTGAACATGTAAGTACTTTATCACAGTACAGATACCTATATGCTTACCTTACCATATTAGTTAAGGCCATCTTATCAGAACTTTGTTTGCAGAATGTGTTGGTTGTTACCAAGCCTAGTTTTACCACTATCCAGAAGCCACAAAAAAATACCCACAGCTCCAAATGTATACATTTAGGATTGAATATCTACGTTTGTACTTATCTACATTGGGTTAGGTGAGTTTGACACATGAGATGAGATCACTGACATGTTTACACACTTACTGCTACAATAACTTATTGTTTTATTAGTATTATTATTATTATTATTATTATTCTCTAGAATAAATTAATTGATAAAACAGTTAAGATGTAAGTATAAATGTGATAAACTACATTAAGTTTCTTGAAATATTAAAATCTAAACTCATTATCTAACGCTGTGTGAAAACACGTCATGCCCGACCCGTCACTCTGATTGCTTTCGTCCCACAGGTGGCAGTGTTGCTCCGAGAGCTGCTTGGCAACCTTCCCTAAGCTGCAAAGAAGAAGGGTTGTTGCGGTTGGTTGGATAACATAGCATCATGCTAGCTACAGAGTGAGAGTTGGGTAAAAACAACTGCTCCTAAAGTCTGTCTTTCCTGGAAGACTTCAGCAAAGACTAATTTTCTGTTAAGTTAATACCCATGTTCATCGATAGTAGACACCATGTCAGCTCTTTTATTGCTGAACAGTGCTGGAATCTGCAGAAAATACAGCAGATGTGTGATATGGACGCTATCAAGGCGAAACTATCAAGTTTTAACAAACAAAGTGATATCCAGTGAAGGCGCTGGTAATGTACTGTCCAGGTGTGCTAATGTCAGGAAGACACTGCATTTTCCAAGATCAGAGCGGACTCTCACAGGTCAGCCTCAGAAGAAACTCATCCAAGTAAGTCAGAGCGTGAATGACATGAGCGCCTTTAAAAATAAAACTCTACAACTTAGCTTCTGTTTGTGTTTGGTCGTGGAAATTATTAATGGTGTAAAGATTGGCCAGTTTGACGTTTCTAAGGAGACTGTAATCTGCATTGTATCTCTAAAACATCTCTTATTGGGCTCTCAGAGTGTTCTGCCTGTTTTTATTTACACCCCTGTATTCAGATTCATGCAGCGTTTACAGACCTAAAATTTTGTTTAGAATTATAACAATTTAATTAGACCTGTCGCACTGTTAATATTATTCCCATTACCGCCCCATTAACCAGTTCAACTCTATTGTTTTCAGCTATGTGTTGTATTGATTTAGAAGTGGTCTGTCAATTTGATTCATTTTTACGTTTACAATTCAACAGTCCGACAATAATAAATATTAATAAACATATAAATCCAGTAATTTTCACAGAATTAGCTAATAGGAGAATTTCTCTCCGTAGTTCTGGGCAGGTTCATGAAATATATATAAAAAAAAAATAGAGAGAAAACATAAAGGAAAGATTAAACAAGCAATATAATGCACCAACAAATATATATCTACATAACAAACTTGATTCTTATTTTAAAAGTTTGTTCTTCTCCCTAAATTCTAAATTTAGAATCTTTCTTTTGTATATATTTTTTGTTTCACCAGTGGCAACACACATTAGTCATTGAAAGTTCTTCAGTTCATTATGTAAATGTGCCAAATTTATCAAAACAGTGTAATGTTATCGCCAGGTGAATGGTTTCACCCTGTCCTAAGAGATGATGTCATTTAGACCCCACTGGTGTTTTACTCTGTGCTCAGTCCGGTGGCGTTGTACTTATCCCGTGAATGCTTTTCCGAGTTTTGTGTGTGTGTGTGTGTGTGTGTGTGTGTGTGTGTGTGTATGTGTGTGTGATTGTGCGCGCCCACATGCATTGTTTCGGGAACACAGAGTCTTGTGATTTTTTTTTTCTGTAATTTTCCTTCTCAGATGTAATTGTAACAGATTATCAGCCTGTCATGTTGAAACTTTTGTTTCCTCTGGTTGTCTATTTCAGAGTCTTCTCCACAAACCTTTGAGTCCTGACATGGTTGGACTCAGCAGAGAGTTAATCAGAAGCAACCTATTAAAGAATCCAGCTGGTTTATTAAATTTATTAGGTACACATTAAATTTATTTACTTTTTTAAATCTATATTTTATCCTGTGCCTGTCTTTAAATGCTGACACTTTGTGTTAAAAATGTCTTTACTTTTAGGGTCAACTAACTTTTTCAGTTCGTCTCAAGCCAAAAAACAAAAAAATAAAAGTTCTGGGCCAAAGGGAAAAACTCCTCAGGAAGATGAAGGTATGTGATGAACAGATTTAGCTGCAACACATTTTTCTTTTCTAACTTGTTCTTCACGTGCCTTTTACGCTCTGCTTTATATTTCAGAGGAGAAGAAACGGCGTGAGCAGGAGGATCAGATGTACCGCGAGCGCCTGCGGATGCTCTTCATTATCGCACTCGTCATGAGCCTGCTTAACTCTATTAATACCAGCGGCGGCAACATCTCCTGGAATGACTTTGTCAACGAGATGTTGGCCAAGGGTGAGGTGTCCCGAGTGCAGGTCGTTCCTGAGAGTGACATTGTAGAAATCTACCTTCATCCCGGGGCTGTCATCTTCGGGAGACCTGTAGGTTGTTTTAGGCTTTAGTCACGCTTGGCATTTGAATCTGAGCAGCAGCTGAGACGTTCAGGCTATCATCTCATTTCTTTCCATACTTCTTGCTTTGCAGAGGCTGGCACTCATGTACAGAATGCAGGTTGCAAACATTGATAAGTTTGAGGAGAAGCTGCGAGCAGCAGAGGAGGAACTAAACATCGACACCAAGGACAGGATACCAGTGACGTACAAACGGACTGGATTCTTTGGAAAGTAAGAATATGTATTTTTATGAGAACAGGCACAATATGTGCTCACACCTTAATAATTTGCAAAGATATTAAGACCAATTTTGACATTCTTTGTCATTTTTACAGTGCAGTCTATGCTCTGGGAATGGCTGCTATCGGGGTGGCTATTCTCTGGTATATCTTCCGACTTGCAGGCATGGGCAGCAGAGAAGGCGGCTTCAGTGCTTTTGTGAGTTACATAAAGAACAGTAGCTGCTTATTCTTGGTGATTTGAGAGCCTGATGTGCTAACTCTGCTTTACAAAAATAAAAAATCAACAGAATCAGCTGAAGATGGCCAAGTTCACCATTGTTGATGGTAAATCTGGGAAAGGAGTGAGCTTCAAAGATGTAGCCGGCATGCATGAGGCTAAGATGGAGGTAAAGGAGTTTGTTGACTACCTCAAGGTAAGAAGCCACACTTGGATCACACTTTTGTATTGATTTCAACTCTAAAAATCACATTTTGAGTGTTTAAATAGAGGTGAAGAAGTCTAATTTTATATTCAAATCTGTTGTTGTCAGAGTCCAGAAAGGTACCTGCAGCTGGGAGCCAAGGTTCCTAAGGGATCGTTGCTGCTCGGGCCCCCAGGATGCGGCAAGACCCTGCTGGCCAAAGCTGTAGCAACAGAGGCTCAGGTGCCATTTCTGGCTATGGCTGGCTCTGAGTTTGTGGAGGTCATTGGAGGTAAGAACCAAGCATTGAAGAAATAACCAGAAGATCAACAAAAAAAAGAAACTGTTTTTCTCTACCAGTTGCTGCGATTTAAAGAAAAACTTTAGTTTTAGAAATATTGATTACAACTTTGGACATTTTTGCATGGGTTGTATGCTTGTATAAGAAAATCTATTGATTTGTCTTTAAGTCTATTGTATGTTCTGGTACTTTGTTGTATCCACATGACATACTTTTCAAATGTTTTAAAGAGGAAATTATTGCTTTTAAAAACTGTATCCTTTAAAGAGATTTGTTAAAGATGGCTCGTAAACCACTTTTCAAGAGAATGCCCTTAACGAAATAATTGCAACAAGAGCTTGATAGTCGATTGTGACTTGTGTTGTGGTTATGCGTAGGTCTCGGTGCTGCCAGGGTCAGGAGCCTGTTTAAAGAGGCCCGTGCTCGGGCGCCTTGCATCGTCTACATAGACGAGATTGACGCTGTGGGGAAGAAGCGCTCCACCAATATGTCAGGTTTCTCCAACACGGAGGAGGAGCAGACTCTCAACCAGCTCCTGGTGGAGATGGATGGTGGGTGAAGTAATGTTTCATGTTTCACTTTGTTGGCTTGTGGAATGACTTAATGACGTGTTTGAAATTATTTTCTTGGCAGGAATGGGAACAACAGACCACGTCATCGTTCTGGCCTCCACCAACAGAGCAGACATTTTGGATAATGCTCTTATGAGGCCAGGCCGGCTGGACAGGCACATCTTCATAGACCTACCTACACTGCAGGTGGCTTAAAGCAACACTGGTGATCTGGTGAATGTAATCGGTTCGCAATTTACCAAAGTCTTCCCAAGAACAAATGAAGGCCTTCAGCCTCACATTTTTAAAGTTGCTACTTTCCAGCGGCTTCTAGTTTTTCTTCTAGTTTTTCTCATAAACATCACTTTAGGAAGGGCTTGTTCCTACTAGCAGGTCATTAAGCTTTGGTAGCTGGTTTAGCTGGTGAAATCTGGCCTTATGTTGATTTTTCTCTTTCAGGAAAGGAAGGAGATCTTTGAACAACATCTAAAGATCTTGAAGCTGACCCAACCAGCTAAATTCTACTCTCTGCGGCTGGCTGAGCTCACCCCAGGCTTCAGTGGTGCATTCATATTATACCTCGTTTGTCCTTTTTCTGCTTCCATAGTAAAAACCAACTGAAGGGTTTTGCTGTTTTACCTTTAAAATACTTTCTATTGAAAGTGTACACACATTTGTCACTTACATGTAGCAGTGTTTTTTGTTTTTTTTTAGTTTATCCATGACAAAGTTTGTAGTTGTGTTATTTCTAGCACAGCACTTGTTATTTATGTTTCGGGCCAGTAGAAAATTCATGCTCATGTTTGTATTGGAAGTAGTAAAAAAAAGTTAGGAAAGATTTAAGCAGCATTCATGTCCTCGCTGTGATTACAAGCCCGTACTTTTGCTGATGCAGGTGCAGACATTGCAAACATCTGCAACGAAGCTGCGCTGCACGCTGCCAGAGAGGGGTTCAAGTCCATCGACACTTTTAACTTTGAGTATGCTGTGGAAAGAGTGATAGCAGGTACAGCAACACAAACGTTTTGAGAAAATGCCTTTCACCCCTCATGATGTGCTAGTCTGACCACAGTAAGACTAAAATGCGCGTTTGTCCAGGGAGCGTAAAGAAAAGCAAGATTCTGTCTAAAGAAGAGCAGAGGGTGGTTGCCTTCCATGAGTCTGGACACGCCTTAGTAGGATGGCTGCTGGAGCACACCGAGGCAGTGATGAAGGTAGTGCGCTGCTTCTTGTTGCTATCGTAATTAGTGGATTTATATCTAAATGGATTGAGACGTAATCTTTCCTTTTCAGAAATTTATTTTTTTCTTTGGTTGTAAAACACTTATTTCAGGCATTTTTTAAAGGGAAGGAACAGAAACGACTGAAACATTTTATAATTTTAAGTCATTCTCTGAAACTAACAAAACCCAAAGTGGACACGCAAAGTGTCTGCCACCTTTGCAAGGCCGAAAAACAACTCCATCTCCAGCAGTTGTTACCATAATAAATGATGCTTCAGATAGGCCTCAAAAATTTGTCGAGGTGCTTGATTGGCAATCATTAGTTTCTGACACCCTTACTCAAGGCAGAGGAAACACAAATAGTGGGTTTTCATATATGATATAATTCGCTGTTTTTCATTGAGAGCCGTAAGAAAGGCAAAATAACAAGCAAGGCTCCCTGAGAGTTGGGGGTTAATGCAGATGAACAAATTGTGACGGTGTGTTTCTGTGCTGTGTTCCCGAGGTCTCCATTGCTCCGCGAACGAATGCCGCCCTGGGTTTCACTCAGATCTTACCCCGCGACCAGTACCTGTTCACCAAGGACCAGCTGTTCCAGCGCATGTGCATGGCTCTGGGAGGAAGAGCGGCCGAGGCCATCACTTTTAACAAGGTCACCACAGGTGAGGATGTTATTCTTTAACGTTATTCTTTTGTTATTCTTTAATGGAACCTTAAAATCACAGTCCCTTCTCATGCGCTTCTCCTGGGTGAATCCTCCACCTTGTGTCTCTCCAGGAGCTCAGGATGACTTGAGGAAGGTGACACGTGTGGCTTACTCTATGGTGAAGCAGTACGGTATGTGTGACAGTGTGGGGCAGGTGTCGTTCCCCGAGACGCAGGAGCAAGGTGCCGTCGGGCGCCGTCCATTCAGCCAGGGCCTGCAGCAACAGATGGATCATGTGGGTTCTTGATTTAATTCCCTGTAAACGTGGAATATTTGTCATCATTACGTTCTTGCTGCTGACGATTGTTTACGTCTGCCCTTACAGGAGGCTAAGATGCTGATAGCTCGTGCTTACAGACATACAGAGAAACTGTTGCTGGACAACAGGGACAAACTGACCCTGGTTCGTTGCTCCATTTCTTCTCACATTGCCATTGCAAGAATCCCCATCGATTTTCTAATCCACCACGTCTGTGTTTATAGTTGGCCAACGCTCTGTTGGAGCGTGAGGTGGTGAACTATGACGACATCGAAGCCTTGCTGGGCCCGCCGCCGTTTGGGCCGAAGAAGATCATCCTCCCTCAGAGCTGGGTGGAGGCAGAGAGGGACAAGCAAGACACAGAAGAGGATGAACCTCAACCTCCTCCTCGCAAACGTAGAGAGGACGACGTTGATCCGCAGTTAGTCTGACATGTTTCTGATTTGTGTCTTTATAAGTTGCTGCATTTTGTCCCTTCATCAGGAGCTGGTGGAGTGTTAATACCAGCAGGGACTCCTCATAAGGCTTGTTCTGACAGTAAAAGTAAAGTTTGAACAACTCTGTTGCTGAATCACCTTCCAGATTTGATTTCTCTGCAACTTTAAGAATGTTGTAGAACTATTGTTGGTCTCACAATGTTTGCTATAAAGTTTGAAAGCAAGATTTCTCAATCAGGATGCTCTTCATATGCAGATTATGTAGATTAGCAGTTCTCAACGTGGGCGCTACCGCCCCCGGTATGAAACGGGTGTGATAGAACAACGGAACCACAGCACTTTTAAATTTCAATAATCAGAATACCGAAATTGTTTCTGTTGTTTTAAAAGGTTTGTGTCAGTCTGCCTTTTCCCCATCGATACGCTTTCCGACCACACTGCACCTTAGGGGGTTAAAAAAAAACAAAAAACGATGCGCACATTGCACAAAACTCTGAAACAGGAGAAGTGGGGCATAAAACGGAGCGACGAATTAGATGTTAACTATGGCATAAAAACAGAGAATCCGACGCTGAACAGTGAAAAATCAAAACATGATGTGAAACATGACGATTAGGCGGCGCAGCAGGTGATGAGTGAAGATTACTGATGGTGATCAATAAACGATAAAATAAATGTAGCAACCGGAAAGAAACTAAAGTGGACATAGCAATTAACCAAGAGAGGATAATACTAATCAGAGGAAACTAAATGGAATTTAATGAAGAACAAAATGCAAGAATAAACTAAGAAACTAAAGTAAATACAGAGGAATAAACTGGTATGGCAAGACCTTTCTAGCAATAATTAATACAGAGGAATAAACTGGTATGGCAAGACCTTTCTAGCAATAATTAATACAGAGGACTGTATGGTAAGAATAACCAGACACTATTTCCAGATAAAAGATAAATAATATTGTTGAAATGTCATGGGTTTGTTGAGACCACATCTAATATCTTACAGACCATAACAGTAAAGAGCTTATCATTTATTTATGTTTTTAATTAGATGATATATTTATTTCTTCAATATTATTTTTCATGTCAATGTTGTTGTCATGAGGCTGATGACTCCATGACACTTTCAATTTGAGTCATTAGGATTTGATTAAGAACCAGATTTGTTCTTTGTAATTTCTGTCCAGTAAAACTATTAATCTATAAATCAATAGACAGAATCCATGTTTCTGTCTCATATTTATATGGCATTAAAAGGGAAGAAAATTGGGGACAATCCTGACCATCCTCTTGACGAGACGGTCTTGGGAAGGCGGAGCATCTTCAGTCAGAGGTTTTATCAGGTTCAGTGTGGTATAGACCGCTTCAGGAGATCTTTCCTGTGGACAGCCATCACCATCTTCAATGGCTCTTTGAAGAATCTTTATGAGCTACAGCATGTAATTTCCCTTTGGGATTAACAAAGTATTTTTGAATTGAATGGAAACAGGAAATTGAAGCAAGTAATTACTTGCATGCTAGCAGGTAATTACCCTGCTAGCATGCCTAGGTGGGCCCCATATGGGGGAAAGGAGGGGAGACATATGGGTCCCATATGGGTTTGTCCGCGAGTTCCATAATAACCATGTGTTTGCCCATGTAGGGCCACAGCCTATGTGGGCCCTAAATGGGCAAACCCATGTGGGCCCACCACCATGTAGGGGCCCATGTATGGCCCATGTGGGCTGTGGTCATACATGGACAAACCCATGTGGGGCCACCGTGGACCCTGCAGACAAACCCATATGGGACCCATCTGGTCTGCCCTCCTTTACCCTGTATGGGGCCCACCTAGGCATGCTGGCAGGGTAACAACAACATCCAGAGCCTTAAGGAACTCTGGCCAGATCTCATCCATCCTCGGGGCCCTTCACCCATTCTAAATATCAAGAGGAGCACAGCAGATGTGACATACTGTCAGTCAAAATGGCCAACAAGAAAATTTTCCAGCTTGACGTCTAGACTTTACAGCCGAGGAAGTCCGCTTTTTTGGACTTTTGGCAAAATTGTTCATTAGGAGACATCTCGCTTCATAGGTCCAATCTTCTAATGCCGCAGATTAATAATTAAGTTTTTAGAATCAAATGTATTATTTTCACAGTCAAATTCTCCAGCCAGGGAAGTGTGTTCTTTGAGATCAGAGCAATCTTCATGGCTGCAGTCTTCTAATGTCTCATTTGTCAGAGCAGGGCCAAAAAAGTCTTCATCATCTTCATCATACTCAACTCCTGCCCATGTGAGCATTGGCCGCGAACGTTTACCGCAAACATTCCCAGCCGGGAAAGTTTGTTCTTTGAAACCCAAGCAATCTTCCTATAGGACTGATCTCTTTTCATGGGTCCAGTCTTCTGATGCCGCATTTGTCAGAGCAGGAGTTGAGTCTTCATCCTCTTCATCATACTCAACTCCTGCCCATCTGAGCATTGGGGGCGAACGTTTACAGCAAACGTTCCCAACCGGGGAAGTTTGTTCTTTGAGATCAGAGCAGTCTTTCTCCAGGACAGATCTCTTTTCATGGGTCCAGTCTTCTAATTCCGCTTTCGTCAGACCAGGAGTTGAGTTTTTAGACTCAATTGTCTTCTTTTCACAGCCAAATTCTCCAGACAGGGAAGTGTGTTTTTTGACATTAGAGAAATCATTCCCTAGGTCAGATCTCTCTTCATGGCTCCAGTCTTCGAATGCCGCTTTGTCAGATCAGTTCTGCATGACTCAAGCTATTAACCCTTTGCAACTGCGTCACTTAATCAATCGAGCCGCCATGATGAATGTCGGAAGAGAAGGGCGGGAGTATTGAACAGAGAGACTCAAGTTATTTCCCAAGTTGTTTTTACTAATTTATTCATCGCTTCTTCTTGTTCGAGTGGACATAATTTGTCTGTGAACGTAACAAACCTGATTGGGGCTTATAGACGGTGATACTTAAAAAAGTTGGAAATAGCTTGCTTCCAAACTGACCCATACTTCCTCGCTCCTGATGAACCTAAGAAACGTTCATCAGGAAGTCAAATTATTGACTTTGCCTGAATTCACACCAAATGATTTATATCACTATGTCATAAATATAGTTTCCCCTTGCACTGGAGCAACATTAAAAATGTGCAAAAAATGAGATGCTAATCAGTTTTTTCATACATGCTAGGCTACATGATGGTGGGGCATTGTCTCCATGGTTACGAATAGTTACACGCTTACCTTCTCCATGACCATTTTTTAAATTGAAATCAACTAAATGGAAGCAATTTTAGACAGGCTGTTTTTTGACATGCCTCAAAGGAGCGCAGTGGTTGTTTTGATATCCATCATGGCGGAGCGGACAGATTTCTGAAGAGCCAGCTGTCACGTGCTAAGGGTCAGTACATAGTTCCCAACAGTCTGAACAGGAAGTGATCAGCGCCATTTTAGCAGGCAAACGTATGTACAAAGAATAGTGGGGTAATGGCTCCGAGACCAATAAAAAGAAAATATGTGGACACTTTTGACCGCGAGAAAAAGATACAACAAAATGGCTGCTGTCGGGATCGACCTGTATGTTGAGCCTGAGAAGGAAAATATGTCAGACAAGCTGTCTCTGATCTCCTACATCAATATAGTTAACTGCCAAGTGAATACGAAGTGTATGTACTGTACACCATGGAGGAGCTTTGGCGCCTGAAATCCATAGACGGATACAATCAATGTTTAAACAGATTTGTAAAGGACATACAAACTCTCTAACGTGTCCTGGTGGTAAGTTTTCCATACTTGCTCAACTTTGAGCAGTATTTTCTTTCCTGTTGCAACATTTTTTAAGCTTTTTGGTATTATTTAGCATCAGGTGTCAAATAAACAATTTCCCAACTTTTCCCAAGTGCGATTCAATCCACTTAAGACCATATTGTGCAAGTAACAATTATCCCAAGCTATTTCCTGGGAATGTCAATGAAAGCAGCGTTTTATTTAAGACAGCGATGGATCAGAATGGCTTGTCAATCTGTCTTCATGCAGTCAGAGCTACATTAACAATTAGCCTTAAATGAATTATGTTAGTTTCTGTAATTACTTCTGTCTTAAAAATGACACTTTTACCAACAGTCTACTTGTGTAGCCCCTATTCAAAGCAGAGACATTTGAAACACAACATTTAATCTGATCTTGTTGAAAAACATTTGGTAACACTTTATTTGATGGGGTGTGAATAAGACTGACATGACACTGTCATAAACATGACATAACACCTGTCATGAATATAAAGAAGTCTTTATGAATGTCTGTGACTGTTGTCATGAAGTGTCATTTGGTTAATAATGACACTTTTAATGCAAAGTTGCTCTAAAAGTTGCATTGAAAGTCCATTAAAAATGCCAACTTTGCATTAAATTGTCATTATTTACAAAATCATGCAAAGTTGGCACTTTTAATGGACTTTTAATGCAACGTAGATCATGTTTTCTCTTATACCATTTGTATATGTCTGTGTATGCAAATGTACAGTAGCAGATTTGTGTTTGAATTTAGGGAACTGACGGCTCTTCACATCTGCAAGAGGCAGTAAAGATGATATAGGGCTATTTATAAACACAAGTTACGCTCGCCGACAAAGTTTCATTGACATTCAACTTAAAAAGTTCACATTTACATAAATGCATCATTCTGCAGCAAAATGGACACACATTCCTATGTGTGTAAGTGAAACCGCGTACAAACCAGTAAACTTATTGCTAAAGCGAGCACTAAAAGAAAAAACGCGACTGCCCCTTTAAGGATAGCATATAAATCTTTATGTTGTTTAGCAAGCATGAAGTCATTCTAAATACTGCGTAATGTTATTAAAGGGTTGTGTGAATTTTTGCTTTCAAACAATAGATGAGTGAAAAGGCACGACCTTTCAGCCTTTAAAGGTTTTTGAAGACAATTAAAATATAAATGCTGATGTGACTTTCGCTCTCCGCTGTCTAAGTGCGATATTACTTTTTCATTTCTGCTTCTGTCAATCTCATTCAGTTCACCCACAAACTTCACTGAAGATAATTCACAATTTTAGTGAAGGATTTATTTATTTTTTTTGTCATTTTAATTGGGTTGTATACAAGAGGCTCATTTATACAGGGAAAAAAGGTGGAATCAATTAGGATGTTTTATTTTATGAGGAGGGATTGTAAATTGATTACAAAATTGTGTTGCCAAGTATTTAAATAAATATTTAAAAGCCGCACCACTTTCCAGGCAGTATTTATTCTTGGTCTAAACAGATAAAGTAATGTATGAATACACAAGTGCACATGAGTAAATAAAGCCAGCTTTATGAGAAAAAAAAAACACTTTATTTTAAAGACACCAGTAAAATCTGAATTCAGGCAACATTTATTAAAAAAAAAAAAAGAAAAACGTTTCAACTCATTACCTCCAGGTAAGATATTTCTGAATGTTCCATGTTGCTGTCTGTAGAGCTACCTCCCTTAAAGATGAACAAATGCTGGAATGGAGGGTTTGTTGTTGAACACAAAAGCAAAAATATTAAAAGACTCATCTTATAAAATTACGTATATATAAAAAAAGAAGAAATACATAAAAAAAACCAAATATTTCATGCCTTTTTAGTGCATCATTAGTAAGCTGCAAGAAGATGGACAGACATTCTGCATTCAGCATGCACAACTTTGAATGACTCACTTCACAAAATGCTGCATTAAGTCACCTTGTAGGTTGTGTTCAAATAAACTCAAATAAGGCACGCTGGATTCAAGTCCCATTCGCTTTTTCTTAGGATCCTGTGTTGGACTTAAACAACTTTCAAATGTGTCCAGAAAAGAAAAAAAAATCACCTCAAGCATGAAGTGTGCCCTAAACTCCACAGATCCTGTTCTGTTGGCTTTAACGTGGGTCGTACATATTGGCTAGTTTCTGAAACCGTGGTCCCCAGTCGTTGAGGTAATCGTAGTCCTGATCTCCGTCCGAGCTGCCCGAAGCGATGGAGCTGAGGCTGCCGGCCACTGAGCCTTCTCCCTCGAAGTCGTAGATCAGGGCTGTGTCGTATGGAGGCACGTTGGGATCGTTGTCTGCAGCCTCCAAGCCCTGAGAAGTGCAAAAAAACAAAAAGTTTACTAAGTTGTAAGAAAACTGGAACGACAGGTTGCAATTTTCAACAGATTTTTGGTGTAGTCTGCTTAATGTTCAGCACCATTTGGGACATCATTTAATAATGGATGTTGCATTTTTATCGTTTATTTTTTCCTCATCTTTCCATGATGAACCTCATTTCCTGTATGAAAATGTAAGTAGAACTTAATCTTTAAGCAAGAGGTCAAATTCTTTCTTGATTTTACTGAGCTAACTGAGTTAATTATGAATAAAGATTCATTTTTGATCATTTTCGACACAAAGTCTGTTCATTTGTAAAATACTCATTTGACCCTCTTTGGCATTTAGTTTTTAAGTTTATCGTTCAGCTATAGAGGCTTTTTGCCTTTGAAAGCTGAGTGATAGCTGGAGCGTCTCACTTCGTTGATGTAGTCCTCGATATCAGCGGGATCTGCAGGAGGCCGCCGGGGGTAAGTGGGGGAGGGCAGGTTGTGTGGGGCGTCCTTCCTGAGGGGCTGCTTGCCTCGAGGAAGGCCAGACCCCGGGTAGAAGGACCACGGGGCGGGAGGCGCGTCACGGGGGTTCCACAGCAGGTCAATGTTGAAGGCGTTCTGTCAAAGGTGAGACGAGGAAGCGTGTGCGCTTTGATGTTGCACTGATAACACACAGGCGGGAAAAGCAGATCTGCAAGCTTCGACCTCAGCAGGTCACCGTCACGTCTCCCGGCGAGCCTTACCTCATCCTCCTCACCGCCTCCCTGCTCGTCGTAGTTGAGGATGTTATCGCGTATGTCGTCCTCCGATTCCCCGACAAGCAGACCCGATCCTTTCTTTATGTGGTGACGTCTCCCGCAGGCATTTATAGCCACAGCCAGGAATAGCAGCACTACAAACAAGAAGCGGTCAGTTCATATTTGACCGTATTACCGCAACTAACTAAAGAAATCAGGGTTTACATCTCAGTGGACCTGAGATCCACTTTGAACTATCTATTCACATCTCATCCAGGCTTGTTTGTCACAGTTCCAAGTTTCTTTTTGTAATGTAAATGAAAGTCTGGACATGATCTACGTGAGTAGCTGTTTTGTTTTTGCAGTTATCTCCTGACTTTTCTTTTTTTATTTTTTTAAGGACATCTGCCTTACTTGACAGATATGTTTTGTTATTTTTCTAATGTTGAAGAGATGCTGAGAGGAATGTGTTTCTGAATCATGTAATTTATCCACTGGAAACAGGAAATTATGGTTTCCTAATTAAAAGTTCTATGACGCTGATTAACTTAAAAAAGTAAAACACACATTTAAAAAGCACTTCAGGTATATGCTTAGAGTAGGAACCAGAGTAGAAGTTGATAAGTTTGTTAGAGAGTTCAGTAGATTACACTGAGCTTCATTTTTCTTGGATAAACCACTTCAGCTTCCTTCAATCTGATCTTTTGATAAAAGGAACTGGATTCATTACTTTCTTCAGAGTTTAAAAAGTATTTCTTCAGCACGGCACTTACCAAGTAGAAGAACACCAGATGCAATGATAATAATGAGAGCAATGAAGCTGATTCCCACTCTGGAGCCTAAGAAAGCCCCCGCCTCAGATCTACAGTCACCATAGGAGTCACACAGACATGCGGTGACGTTGACTTGACTTAAAGCGCTCTGAGATGGGCTGCCGGAGTCTGTGACCCACACTGTGACTGCATACTCTCCAGCTTCCAGCTCTACAGTGGGCCGGAGGATGGCATGAGTATCTGGAGCAGCAAATATGGAGAAAGAAAAAAATATGAGGACACAGGATTCGTCATGTATCTACGCCCCCGCCCCCCCCAGACTTCACTTTCCTACCGTTGACTTTAGTGACAGTCCAGTTTGACAACGAAGAGTCAGGAATGACAAAAATGAAGGGAGCGGCATGTGGAGAACGATCTTCATCCACAGCAGTTAGTAAAAAACCAGGAGTCCTTCTGCTGCCACCCGCGCATAAGAAACGGCTCAAAGGGAGGAGCTGGGGAGGGAAGTCATTGGTTTCCTCCAGGATGATGTTCACTGCTGCAGAGGCTGAAGCACCACCGGCATCTGCACAAGCGAGCATGAATAGAAAACATCACAACAGTAGAAAATCTACAACGTAGATATGTGATCATAAACATTTCAGACATTTAAAACCCCACAATTTCTAAAGGCAGACAATGTGAAGCACGTCAAACTAATGACCCACAAATATAGTCATATACTCTTAACTCCTTACGGCCTTATTTAAACTAAATTATCCGGTCAAACATGTCCTAAACTAAATAAAAGTTATTCACTTAAATGTAGTACATAGCTTACAAAACACTTAAACAGTTTTTGGTCAATTTTTCAGCCAAATTAGATACAACTGGCATAACTCTGGCCACTAGGTGGCAGCAGAAGCGCTTTAATACTATCATTGGTTAATGTGTTGATTAAGTTCCATAAAGTTATTATTTATTAAACTTTTAAAGGTAAGTACATCCTTTTAACCATAGAGATGTACAAAATGAATGAAGCCCTTGAATTTAGGAGGGATACTTTCTCAGTTACTGTATGCTTTATATGATGTACATGTACTCGTTTACTAAGTACCTCTGAAAACAGTTTGAAAGTGAATTCAAAGTTTGCAGATTTTACTTAAGGAGGAGGATTTTTGTTATCAGCTTCTTTTTTGTTGTTGATTCTAAATGTAAGTGATTGTTTATTGCCGATACCATAAAAAAACACCTTTAGAGATGTCTGTGTTGTTTATGTGAACAGACCTGTAACCTTGATGACTGCACTGTAAATGTTGTTTTTGACATGTGGGGATCTCATGTTGAAGGACCTTCTGAGGAAAATGTTTCCCGTTTCTCGGTTGATGTCCAGCCACCCCTCAGGGTCTTGGCTAATTTCAAATCTTATACCACAAACAGAATGGGAAAATCAGTCAATATTCCTTATTGATATGTGGAGATTCGTCTCTTCTGAGGTGCTGAGGTCCGTAGTTACTTACCTCAGTTCAGAATGGTCTGGGTCTGAGGCAATGCTGCTTTTGAGCAGCTTTCCGGGTTTCTCGTTCTCGGGGACCTGGATCAGTATGGGGTTCTCCTTAAAATACGGAGCCTCATTCTCGTTGACAACTGTGACTGACACAGTGGCAGAGCTCAGAGGTAAGTTGGGCGCCTTGATGCTCAGAGGATTGATATTTTCCACAGTAAGAATCAAGGTGTGCTCCCTTTTGACTTCATAATCCAGGGGCTGCAACACAGCACAGAAAAGATCATTTTTATAGCTTTGCTGCTGGACAGTAGGGATGTATACAACATGTTTACCTACTTTATGTTATGTAAATTTCAATTAAAAGCATAATGCAAAAACATAAACCCCATCAAAGAACATTGCTTGTTCAACTTTTGGTTTACATATGAACCAGTAGATGGTAGTATTTAGTTGTGTCTGACAAGCTCTGCTGTCTAGGAAAGGAAAATCTTTCCTTTGCTGCACAGATTGTCACTCTGAAACTATTTTGAAAGATGCTTGAAATTTTAAATTATAAAGGTACTTTCTAAAAAATCTTGTGCTTTGCAAAAAAAAAAAAAAAACTGTTCTTAGTCTGCAAAGTCACAGGCAATTTCACACAACCTATTTTTTTCATTTGTTCTCCTGCCAGCTAATGTGGGTTTTAATTTTTATAAATTCTGTACATTAACAGGAGAAAATGACAAATTCCTAAGAAATCAAATATTATCAAGAAAAAGGGAGAGCATATAGCTGTAACTTATTTTTAATTTTTTTTTCAACAATCCAAATCTTGTGAGGCTTTAACCCATCTAAAGTTCCCCTTAAACTTTTAAGTTTTAAAACATTTTCCATTTCAAACACAAAGTACAAATTTGATTAAAGTGAATAAAAAGTAAAAAATAAAGCAATGTTTGGATCTTGAGTCACTTAAATGCTTCAATGCCATCAATCCTAATCCGTCCCTAGAAAATGCTTCCCGGGTCGCATACCTTCACCACAGTCAGGATTCCCTGGTTGGTGACTGGATCTGTCTGGATGGCAAAGTTTCCAAATGGGTCATGAGACACCGTGTATTTGACCTCCCAGTTTCCTGTTCCAGGGTCGTCTCTGTCTGTCACGCTCACTCGGCCAATCTCCACGTTGTAAACGTTCTCCAGTGCCTCAATGTTGTACTACAGGCAGAGCCAAAAACACAAATCAGAAGATTTAACTAATGTCATTGCTTCCAGCTTATACAGTAACAATGTGGAAGCCACATTGGGTTGTGATCCATTAGCTCAAACTCACTGAGGTAGGGTGGAACTGGGGTGCATGGTTGTTGATATCCGATATGGTGATGATGGCTACAGCATCACTGATTAATCCGTCGCCCCCCATATCAGCAACCCGCAGCTTTAGCTTGAACTCCTTCACCACCTGGAACACATTACAGCATGTTGAGAGGAATCAATCAAGCCGTGATTATAACTATTCAACAAAACCTATTGGGCCAGAGGTCAGGAGAATAAATGCATTGCACATGCATAAGAATATTTCATTTCTGCCATATTTACAGTATTTGATTAATAGTCAATATTGGAAAAAAGATCATAGCAATAATTCATTATGCTCTGTGTACAAATCTTTCTGATCTTTAAAATCAGGTTGTTAGCGTCCCACCATGGTGCCAGATCTCGAAAGTTTTTCTTAATGTGTAGTTTTACTGATGTTTAAAATGTACAAACCAAGAGGAACATGGTAGTGCTCATCCTCGATACAGTCCTCATTGCACAATGTTCAAATTCGGTGTTTCCTTTTATCCGCCAGTATCTCTGTGTTTTATTTACCTCTCGGTCCAGGCCCACATCTCTGGTGTAAATAGCTCCTGTTTGGTTGTTAATACCAAACATAGTCTTGTTTACAGCATTGGGAGGAATGCTCTCCTGACCGACGATGGAGAAGCCCAGCGCTGCGTTTTCTGTCATCGGGTCATCTGCATCTGTGGCTGAGACTGACATCACCAATGTTCCTGTCGAGGAGATTTGAAAGTTTCAGCCAGAGAGTGAACTGTGTGTTTGACTTAGCAGTGGAACGATTAAGCTGCTCTGATTATTGTGTCTGAAGTTGCAGCTAGATGCACGAAGACACAACATAGGATACAAATTGCTTCAAAAATGGTGAGATTGTTCAAGATATGACGACTGACATTTGTTTCGTTGCCATGTCACCATGTTTGCTGATAGTTCTTAAAATGAGTATGATTCACATTGTTCCTCCGATGGGCTTTAAAATCAGCACCTAGTCGCCATGACAAATGATCTCATGAGTGACATGCTGCAAGTGTATGTAAATGCGAGAAAAAAAATGTGAAAAGCAAAGGTTTTACTATTTTGCGTTAAGTCCTTCAGTGGAACTCAGTCTTTCTTCACACCTGAATAAGTTTTGGTTGCGCATTTACACCAGCACCTTGTAGCCTGGTAAAAATCAGCCCCTTGTGCTACACTTTGCTTCCTACAGAGGATCTGGGGTCTATTTTTAGGTGATTTATATGTATGTCTGGTCATCTAATCTCATCAGAGTAGTAATTTAGATGTTAGCATACAACAAAAAAAAAACAATACAATAATAATGAGCTAACGTGAGTACAATAGGCTGAAGGAGACTGGATTGAACTGCTGCTTTATCATGACTCCTGACACACGCCTCTTTCACCTTGTTACTTTTGACCTGACATTTATGTAAAACTATTTACTTAATGGGTACAAAACAGTGAAAAACCTGCCAGATTTTATAAAGTACTTGTCGTTTGGGGTTGTATGTTTTTAAATCACGTGCCTTAAATAAGGGTGACAATATAGTGTTTAAAACTTAAGGTGACTTTTTAAAGAACAACAAAAAGACAAGAATTGTCAGCCTTTGAATAATGTCTTCCTGTACCTGGGACAGAGAACTCCTGGACTGACCCAAAAAACTGCTTTTGGGTGAAAACGGGCTTGTTGTCGTTCTGATCCAGCACCACTATCTCGATGGTTGTGGGGTTCTCCAGTCTTTCTCCGCTGGGGGACAGGGCGAATGCCTTCAGCTGCACAGACACACAGCAAGAAGTATTTTTTAATTACATGTGTGATTTATGAAGTTATTCCTCAGGTTTTCCACAAAGGACAAATCAAACAGCAGACAAGTATTTTTATATGTATGAGAAATGACCTGGCAGAAAAATAAAGTGAACATACATTCATGAAATGCTCGGATATCTCTCCCGAGATGCCCGTAACAGCCCGGGAAAACTGACCTCTAACCGTTTGTGCTGGTGTTTGACACAATGATATGTGAACTCAGGCAGAAACAGGAACTGGAAACACATGCAAACTCCTACAGAAACGCTTTACGGTGTATGGCGAGCTGCTCTGGGTGATCGTTCTTTAATGAGGTCTTACCGTAAAGCTGCGGTGCTGCTCTCTGTCCAGCGGCCTCTTGCTCCTGATCATTCCTGTTTTATCATCAATCTCAAACAGGTTTTTGGGCTCCTGGTCCACCCCTGGTCCCTCTAGCTTGTAGATCACCTCTCCTGAGAAGATCTTGTCTGATTTGATCTGGGCAGAAAAACAAGAAAAAAGTTGCAGGTCATTAAAACCCCGCAGGAAGCCGGCTAGCAGGACTGCAGAGAATCTGCTCCGAACACCAGATGTGAACACGGGGGACAGCAAGTCTGGAGTGTTTAAACTCAGAAGGTCCTTCGGGATTTCAGACTAATAATAACAAGGAGTCATTTTCTGGATTTTGTTTCCATTTCTTCTGATTTGTTTGTACGGCACTTTTTAAAAGTAACTCAGTGGCTCTGCTTGAGCTGAAAGATTTACACCAGCAGTCTGCGTCAATTCTAACATGATATTTATATTTCATCTGCCCATTTTAAACACCATTTTCACTCCAGCAGAAAAGTATTCATCACTCACCTTGATGAAGCCTTCAAATAATGTAATTAAAACAAACTAAAATAAACAAAGTATAAAATGGATTTACTTTGTGGTTCTGGATCAACATTTATTACATCACACACGTTAGCGTCAAAGCTGACGTCATGGATGAACTTGATGTTTTCACATCAGGAACATATAAAAACTGAAATAAATAAATAATTTCAGCTCAAATTATTCCAATAAATGGTTCTGAATTGTTTAAAACATTGTGACTAAGTACAAAAAGTTAAATCTGAGTAGTTTTTTTTACTTAAGTTTCTTAACATTCAATACATTTTGGTATATTCTTCTAAAACTCAGAGGCGCCTACCACTGAGAAATTAGTTCAGGAACTTAAACCCTACAAAAGATAAAGATAACCAGAGTAAATAAATGGGGAGTTTTCAAATGATTACATTTATTAGTGAAAACTACATCCGCATCCAATCTGCCTTCCCTGTTAAGTTGCAAATTAACTTTGATTTAGGATCTGCCTGGCTTTCTTTGATTGACATAACTTTGAATTTTGCCTTCTCCCCCCGAAAAATTCCTCAAGGATGAAGTTTGTGGTGAAAAAAAAAAATGTAGATAGTTTGATGCCTTTGTCCTGTAATTTACAATGAGTGTAAAAATGATTGCGTTGCTGACAACTGCTCATGTAAATGCTTTGATGTGACAATTTTACCTGGACCAGGTTCTCAGGAACAACTTTGCTGTTCTCTGAAACTCTGATGGGGGGGATGATCCAGTCTCTCTTGACTCTTATCATCCCTTTTCCTCGATTTCTCCAGAGGTAAAGGGCGTGAGGGTCCTGCTGTGCCTCACTGTGGCGATACTCAGCAGAGCTGCAGACCTTGAGGAAATATGGTTGGCAGTAAGTCAGGTCAAAGTTGAAGCTGAAATACAATTTTAAACTTCAGAGACCTACGCTAATTTAAGATATACACTATATAGTCACACATATTCGCAGCTGCTTAATTTCCTGCTATGCTTTGATTTTCCCTATGGTCAGACAGAATGGATAACTAATGTGGAATCTGTTCAGCTTCATGTTTCACCCACTAAAATCAGCTTTTGCCACCTTGCTTTGATCTGGGTGCAAAATTATTTCAGGACAAGGAAACACTAACGCTCATACTCTTTTTTTACAAACTCTCCATCATCACATTGCTGTCAGGAGCGCAATCACACATAGACGCACACACACATGAAACACACACACCCACAGCAGCTGTCGACAATGGATTTAGATCCTCTGCTTTCCCACCCGCACTCACAAATTCCCCTTTATGCTCAAGCTCTGCACCTGACTGGGAGTTTGGGATCACCTTACGGATTTGCTCCGCTGTACGAATTCCACAGGCACACTCATTTGCGCACTTTCTCACACTGTGGGATCACATGTACACTATATGCATGACCACCAACCAAACACCCACTCCCACGCATAAGATCATGTGCGTGTTTCCTTTGGTCGCTTCCTGCTCGTCTCTGGGATTTCACTGGAGTCAGCGCTACTTCTCACATGTTTAACAGCTCAAAGGCGTAATCCTCCGGACAAGGAGAACGTGCTCATTTCTGTGTTTTCACTCAGACGTAACTGAATACTGACGTCCCAATGCATGCATACCCTAATTGTGAATAAATCTTCAGGATGTGGCATAATACGAATGGACCGAGATCTTGGGTGCGCTGCACAGATCAGCTGTCGTGCTGCTGCACAGTGCAGGGAAGAACGGCAACCATGACTGGCATCTGCAGGCCGAGTCAGAGGGAGGCTAATCTTAGACCGTTTTATATCCCCGACCTCCATATATTTAACTCATTCTGTCCATTAACATCCCTCCCCCCCACTCTGACACGTTTACACCCACATTCCAGTAGTCCCCGTCACCCTCACAGGTTCCTTATGGTGTTTATATATTTCCATATTTAACACCTGGCTTTTATTACTTCCTCACTGTAAAACATGTTCCGAGTATCTACTCAGTCTCAAAGTCAATAGCAGCTGATTTCCAGTTGTGTTTGTAATTATTGAACTTAGTAAAACGTCTTATGCTTTATGAAAATGAGCACATTTAAGCTTCGAGGATCACCGTTTTACTTTGAGAATATGGATGAGTTACTGGTTAAAAATAACTGAGTTAATGAAACATTTACACTCCTTTGTGACAGGTAGTCGGGGGAGTTTATGATCGGAGATTAATTACTTATTAGGATGATGGGAATACAATCAATTTTACATCAATATTTTCGTCATAACAGGTCAATGGCTTGGTAAAGCCTAAAAATCATGTAAATGACTCATCCTAGAACCAAAGTACAATGGGCTCCAGGCACAACATAAAACATCCCAATGCAACCAATCAAATCAAGTTTGTTGCCAATCTTTGTACTTAAGACTTTTACATACCAGCAAAGCTTCATCCACCTCGCGTCTCTTAATTTTTTGCAATAAATCGCGGAAAGTTCAACTAAACTTTCCTTAAATTGTTAAAATCTTCAAACTGGTGGACTGTCCTGCAGTTTAGAGCAAAGTTTTTTTTTTTAAGGAAATGTAATGTAGAAAAGTGACTTAATGTGAGTTTTTTTTTTTTTTTGGTGCATGTAAGTTGTTGCCACAAACATAAAATAGTAATAATTTTAAAGAGACACATAATTATTGACACACATAAAGAAGTGAAATTTTATCGTTACATGAGGAAGAACACCGTTTGGAGAAATGGAAAATATGGAAATTATGTTCAGATCAATTTGCCAAAAGCAAGCCTTATAAGTACAGTAAAGTTATTCTGCAGATGGCTTGACAAATGAACAATGAAGGAAACAATTCACACAGTAAAAAATAACTTTATACACCACATTGTTAGGAGAATAAAGCATTTTGGAGTAGAGTTATGATATGTCATGTTTCCAAGTTTAATGGACAAAGGTTTTCCATTATACACAACGGCCACAACGAGTTCCAGCTTTTCCGGATCTTGAGACACAGAAAGGAGAACAGAAACGCTTACAAGCACCTAAAAGTACCAAACAGGCAGCTTGTAAATTCACACACTTCCTGTCAGAGCGCCATACTTTAGAAAACATGACATTGTGCTGTGCACAGTGGCTCCTCTGAGTATCTGCACACTGTTGTAATGCTTTTACCAGACAAGGATGCAGTACCAGCAAAGTGTCACGTTACCAATTAGACCAGTGAGGGTCTTTTTTCTGACAGGCCGGGTGATGACACCACATGCTGCAGGTTAACTGTTTCAGAGCCTTTTCCCAGATACTCTGACTGCTCTGCCTCCCAGACGAGTCCACATCTTGTTTGGGGATGATTTGGTCTCACAACAACAAAAGGGGAGGATTATTTGGCAGGATAATCTTCCCCAAATTCAAGAATGACCGCACTTTCCCAGTGGTGTTTTGAGAGGAACATTAAGACAGATTAAGCTAAGAGATCTCATTCTCTTAGGGGAAAACATAGGGTTCTCTTTAATCAAACACCCCAACACTTTCAGTTTTATTTGCAGTGACAACTTTCTTGTTATGTTTTACATAACATGAAAAAAAAATCAGGTTTATATGGTTCACATGTAGTCCAAAGTGACATTCACAGACAGTCTATCAAACGTCTCTGATGTAAATTTTCTTTTCAGAAAACAGAACTGAAATATAAAATGGAAACCAAACACTCGCCTGACATCACAGTGGGGGAGCAGCTGCATAGCGAGGGGAACACAGATGTGATGTAGCGTTATGGTTTGCAGCAATCAAGATGGTGACGATAATCAAGGCAGCAGCAAGTCAGAAGACCATTTAGGATTCATATTTGACGGGAGCACCAAAGAGAACATTAATACTATTTTCAGGGCAGATATAGAGGAGTGCAGGAACAACGATAGAAAGATGAGCCATTTACTCACTGAACAGCAGCAGAGGGAAAGGCTGGGGAACTTATTTTGGAAAGTTGAAAGTATTTTTTTTATATAATTTTGGATAATATATGATGTAGGGATGGGTGTTTGTAGTTGTTGAGTGCTGTGGGGTGGATTTGTGTTTTTATTTCTTTCTACATTAGAGTAACTGACAAACAATACAGACTTGAGAAGACCTTAAAACTGTCCTGGTTTTCATTTACACTGTTTTATTATTAAAGTGATGAAAAAGCCTGCTGCAAAACATTACTCATATGTTTTATGATATGTCTGAGGATATCTTGCTGAATGAAAACCCCATTCAGTAAGCTCACATAAGGCTTACTGAATGATGCTTTCAGGATGACATCGCCTTTTAAAGTTTGCAGACATAAACAAAAGGTTCTGCTGCATCTGCATTGCGTCTTTTTCTCTCGTCTGCAAATTTAACAGTCACTCAACAACTTGAGTCAGTTACATGACTTAGCAGAGGCAGACTGTCTCCTTGGCCAAAGGCCAAAGGTTCGACAGGTGCAGAAGCCAGCCAGCTCCTCAGCCACACATTAAGCCAGTCTGTCATTCTCTGAGGGCCCCACAAACACACTCTTTGCTAAGTCATGTTAGCTTGCAATGAGCGGAGCATTCTATTTATGATCCCTCTACAAGTATGTCCATTTACCATGGAGCAAATGTCTGAGCTTCAAGAATGCAGAGCAAGGTCATGGCTTTAAACTGAATAAAAGTGGAAGATTAGATCTTCCCCTCTTGTTGCTCGAATGAAAACATTATATATATATATATATATATATATATATATTAGTTAGCACAAAATACAATGTTGGAGAAAAATCACTGATTGAAACAAGTAGCAAATGTAAAGCTTGTTTTGTGTGATAAAATAAAAAAATATATGTTTTTTCAGAAAAATCTGGAGACGAGGAGACAAAGTTTTTCACAGGCAAGGAACTCCAAATAGGGTTTTCACACAGCTCTTGAAAGTTGTTTGATTACATATTAAAAAAATAAATAAAATAAAAATAAAAAAAACGGTGCAACTGGAAACTCCATCATGACTTTGCAGCTGGCTTACTCTAATGCAGGACCTTCAGATCAACTGAGCAGCTAGTCTTCCATTTCTCAGTCTGTAAAAAAATAATGAGGTAACACACAGCAAAGGAAATTAACTGCTTTGTTCATGTGACCCATTTCATGAAGCGGACGTAGTTTCGGTAACCTTTGCTCCTTCTGAAACTCTAGGAAGTTAAAAACAGTCTGCAGGTAACGGGCGAGGCGTAAATTTAGACTCGAAATTCTCTGACTGACTCGTTTCGAATGAATGAGACCACAGCGCCAGCTGGTCACTGCTGCACACTCTGGATTCATACCTGATTTCATGGTCCAGGAGTAACCCACGACTAGTCTTTCCACAAGGAGGCCCAAATGGTGTCACGTGTGCATCTGGCAACAGCTGTGGGTTCTGCCCACTCCCCACCACAACAAACACCCAACAGGCCTGAACCTCTCGCTTCAAGCACAACTAAAAGGTATCAGGTGACACATATGAAAGCCTCAGCTTGACTGAGAGGTGTTAATGGCTACAAGGATTTCATTTTGGTCGTTAACTTATTAGAGAACTTTTTTTTTTTTTTGGCTTTTGAGCCATTATTTAGAAGAGAAGCAGCAGAGAAAATGTTTTGTTTTTTTTGTCCAACACCATCACGTACGATCCACCGTAAAAAGAAAATAGAATGCTGTGTGGCTGAATGTTTTGGACAGTTTCTGACAATCTTTCTAAAGTTTTATTTGAACTTTTGTATTTTTTTTTTCCCCCCACACATTTTCAGTCCAGTGGCAAAGTATTTTCAAAGAGAATTTACTTTTGTTTGCTGATGCATTTAACTCTCCAGGTTTTAGAGGGAATGTGATAAAAATGATGATGATCAGAAAAGGCGTGGATCTTTATTGTCTACTTCAACACACCTGAGTCAAATAATGACATCACTGGCAGGAAGGAAAACGGAGAACTTGATAGCCAACTGAGCCATTTGATTTAGGTCTGTTGGACCGGAGGCACATCTAAAAGCTGCAGGACACCGACCCTGGAGGACTGGAGCCGATCGCCTCTGAGCTGAAGGATGAGTCATCTTAAAAGTGCTGTCTGTGTCTGGCCTCTGCTGGATTTTCCCCCTCTTTCTAAAAGGGACAACTGGTCACTGCTGCACCCTCTATATACAGAAACTATTTTCTGTCTACAGTTTTGTAGGACTCCTTCCACTTTTTAAATTTTAAACTCAGACCCCACAAAATCTTGCCATGAATATCAAAACAGCCACAGTTCAAAGAAAAATCTAAAAGATGTCCAGAAAGGAAGAAGAATAATGTATTCAAAACACTTTAAAGGTTCACAAGGAGGTTTGACTGCCTGGAAGAAGATAATAAAGAAATTAAGAAAAGTTTTAAAGCTTTAAGACACACTGAGGGAAAAGATATTACTGAACAAACAGTCTTATCCAGGTGGGAACATTATTTTTTATTTTAAACCCTAAGATGGGGTTTATGGTCTTTTTCCAAAAATTGTAAAATAACAGTACTGAAGCTTTTTCATATTCAGCATTGTGGAACAGAGCCATTTCACTTTTTTGTTTTTGTTTTACATCTGCACAAACTTAGATCACACTACAAATATATTTTAGATTAGATTATTTACATCATACTTTGTGATCAGTGATGAATTCATTTTTACTAAAGATAAAAATAGAAATTTAATGATATTGAAACCCACTCAGAAAAACCTTGAAAACAGTTCTGAAATGTCCTCTTCAGTTTTTGAATGAAGTACATGGTTTGGCACACGAACTCAACTTGGAGGGAGCAAGTTAAAAATCCTGATTTAGGACTGAAAAACCTGTTTGTTCATACCTCAGATAAGGATTCCACTGAAGTTCGGAAACATGTGTCACTAATCTGTCACAATAGTTTTTTTTTTTTAAAAAAAGTGCTTTATTCTCCACAATGAGTCAAAACTGTGGACAACAAAAGAACCATCTGTTTTCGGTGACCTTTCAATCAATCGCTCCCTGGAAAGCTGCAGGAACAGTTAGCAGGCAGAAGCAAAATTCGGTAACTGAGAAGACGTGAGTCACTTGCACAGCCACTCCGACATGCACGGATCATAGCACTCCCCCTCAAGAGTCGTCGGAGGCCAATTCACTCGTCTGCTCAACCTGGGCTGAATTACTGATCCAAACAGAACGAAAAGACTGATGGCATTTGGATGTGTCGTTGGAAATAAGACAGTTTACTTTGTCATCCATTTGGAAATGTCACGCTGGCGTCTGCAGACGCGGGATGCCTCGAGTCCTCTCTGAACACATCTGGGGTCTCGTCTTCTTCAGAACACTTCATCATCCCCTCTCCGGCGTGGATGAAATGTTTAGCTCAGCCGAATGCTCTGATTGCAGAGCCGGCGTCTCGCCTCCATTGATGAAAATAAGTAGATGTTCAATTGAGGACATCATTCAGGTATAAAACATAAATTGTATATCTCAGGAGCGGGGCAGCAAGAGGTTGTTCTTTAAACAAGATCATGCTCTGCAGAAACAGGAAGCTGAAAGCAGGGGAAGGAGAGGGCAGTCGCTTCAAATGGTGCAGCTAAAGTGCAAATGGCTTATATTCACAGAAAGCAAAGTAATGCCAACTGCTATATCCTGAGGCTTGTTCTGATGATTCATTGCACTAAGAAAGTCAGAAGGCATATGTCTTTCTCCTAGCTCAAACAGCTGAGCTTTAAGGTCAAGAAAACAATTTAAAAAGGGAGAAACACCAAAGTTTAAAGGCGTTTTATCCTTTGAATCTATACACGAAGACCAACACTGAAACTTTTTACAAATGATCACATTCCGTTCATTTTTATTTACAGAGGATTCACAAGAGATGTTTGTTTTTCTTACCTGACAGACCAGCAGACTCAGCAAGCAGCTCATCAACCTCCACAAAGCCATCCTCAAAACCAGGTCTTAGAACCTCAGTCTACACAGACCTCTGACCACAGCCAGATCTTAGCCTCCTCTGTGGCTTTACTGCACAAAAAAAAACAAAAACTGGCCAAAACAGGTCAATTTCCAAACCTTTCTCTGTCTTTCCCTCTCTGTCCTTCCACCGTTGCAAGTCTGTCCTTCCTTCCCTCTCCCAGCATCTGTCTCCAACAGCTCCACCCTGTCCATAGCTGGGGTATGTCTCACAGTCGTGGGGTAAAAGGGGTTAGAATTTCAGCAGCAGGCCTCCAATGAACCCCAGCACATGTGCTGTCACTCACAGGCCTGATGGAAGAGAAAGAGAGAGAGAGGCATGAAGAGAGAAGTGGAGCAGCTGCTGGCAATGAAGACAGGAAACGGCGAACGAGGATGTTAATTTTTTTCTAAAAAGCGAGACAAGAAGGCAAAGAGTGGGATTAAAAATAAGTCGAAAGAATGATGCGAGTCCGAGTCTGCATTTTAACTTTTGTCTTTCTTTCAAGCAACATTTTTTTTTTTTGTCTGCTACTTACAAATACGTCAAACTAGATGAAAAGTATAACTGAACAATTTAGGAGTAGGGTAAAATTAATTTCTTTCCCAGATTTGGATGGAGGCATTAATACCAGAGGTTAATAACCGTGTTGCGTTTGGGCAACAGAGAGCCACACACAGTAGCAAGAAGGGAGCGCAGCTTTGAGTTGGAACAGGGAAACAGATGGTCTGGATCTGTCTTAAAGCCTAAAAATATTCAGCACCTCAGAAGATCAAAACAACACCACATTGTTTTCATTCATGAGTTGAGAGCACGGGTCACTTTTCAAAAACTAACGACAAAAAACCGCAAAAGGGGGAAAAAACTCCAAAAAAAAAAAAAACCTTGATTCAACAATAGCAATACAGCTTTAAGACTGATAAAAATAAATAAATAAGCCCCTTTCAAAAATATATAAAACACTGACGAAATTAGACATTACAAATAAAAATATCTGCTATCAAAACTGGTGTTTAGTAATGAATGATCGTGGTGGAATTAAAGCCAGCAGCAGCTTATTAATGGTTGAAAAACATGATAATGTTATGAATGAAAAAACCATGTTTACTGTACAGTAGTTGCCTTTATTTCCTATTTGGCCACCAGCATCCATCATTACATATTACATGTCACTCTTTCCTCCTTCTGTCATTTACCTTAGACTGCGAAGTGGAGAGTGAGAAAATCAAACTTGGTCCTGTAAGGTCATAATAGAAGAATGTGATGATGGAGGCGAAAGAGGAGGCAGGAAGTGTGAGGATTCAACATGTAGCTATGCTGGAGTGAGTGCCTACATACTGAGACATGGCGTGTTACTGGGACTGGTAGATGTGGCAAGACGCATTGAATGACAATCCTCAATTAGTCAATCATGACAGGTTTGCCAAGACGAAGATTGCCTTTGATCAGCTATTCCTCCACAAGTGTTAAGATTTTTGAGGCGTTTGTGAGACAGTTTTGAGAAATTCAGGAGTACGGCGAGTCTCCCCGTGCAAACTTTCTACTTAGCATGTTGTGCACTTGTTCTTTCGCAACATTCAGCCAGAACCGTTTGATCTTCTGCCATTTTAAACCGTGTTGTCAGAGAGTGAAGATGAAGATCTATGGCGCTCCACAGGAGACCACGTCAAAGACGAGTCTGCTATTCCAGCAATGCCTAAAATGTGACGGAAGGACGTCCATGATCGATGCCCTCCAAGTGTTTGGGGAAACCAGTTCTGCTGAACAAAAGGGCTGCCGGACATAAACAAAAAAAATATGTGACATTACAGAAAAGATGAATGGAGATAGTGTAGTTCTGATATGTTTCCCTGTATCTCCTTAGCAAGTTTTGCTGCAGGGTCTACACTGATCTTTAGACTAACAGATTGATCTAATAGCACAAGCAGAGAGTAACATTAAGAGGCATTGTAGGCAGTAATTTGAAAAGCAAATGTCAAAGTTGAACATACTATTCAGAGCAGTAAATTTGCTGCATGCTGGAAGGATGCATGCATGCTGAGTGGGCATCTGCAATGCTTGCATGTGTCAGTGTGCTTAGATGACAGTGTGAGAGAGTTTTGGTATAAAAGCCTGATTTTACAGCACCTGCCTCTGTCCGTCAGAGGCGATGCAGTTGGCAGCAGGAGCTGTCCTGATTTTTCACGTCTTTCAACCCGCCCCTCACGGATTTGCAGCTGGCTCTGGCAGGAGCGCACGCATGCATCTCACAAAGCAGAACAGCGCAGAAAGCAGTTCTTTAAAGTAGGTTAAAGTTTGCTTCTCATGAGCAATGCATGGCCCAAAGAGGATATTTGTAGTTGAGCCAATTTAAATCCGGCTCCAGAAAGTTTCAGCTTCAGAAGCAGAGCTCTGCTGCCCACTGCTGGCAGCAATCACTTTAACTCTGAGAAATCTGGCAAAATTTTTATATCGCTTCTTATTTTCATTCAATGGCATTTAATTGAGGCTTGATGCTGTAATTTTTCTGTTGTGATGTTTTATTTTTATTTCACCTAGTTATTTTTACTATTAGGTTTTTGTTTATTTTTATTTTCTCTTTTAATCAAATTATTTTATTAGTCCCTCTCTGCAACTGTAGGCCAACCATTGCTGCAGATTTACAGGCATTACCAACAACCTGAGACCCCGTTTTTATTAAAGACGAAGACTTGTGGAAGGAGCCTGTGTGAAGTGCATGGCTTTACCATCTTTGAATTACAGAAGAATATCTGTCGGACCAGGATGCGATGAAACGGCATTCTGAATTTCAAAAGCTTGTTCATGCACGGCCCCACTGAGGCGATAATAGGGAAGGAGCCCTGCAGTGTTTCAGAAGCTTGAGTCAGGTCATGATACAATGTTCCTCTGAACACACAGGTGGCTGGGAGCCCCACTGATCGGGAAATAAGAAACAACCTGGTAGCTGTCAGGCTCACCAGGCAGACGGTAACACTATTAATGATGAATGGTTGGAAGGGGGCAGAATAAACCTCTACCTGGTTGTTATGCTAGCTCTTGCTAGCAGTGGTAAAGGACCTGGGAAAACATGTTTATCAAAAATAATTTTCAATAAATAGAGAATTTAATTTCTATCAAACATTTTCTTTTTTCCTGTCAAACTTTTGTTGGGTTCAGCCATTACGTCATTCTTTGAGGCTCCCTTCACCTGACAAAGTGCTGCACCATGATGGCAAAAATCTGATACGTGATCTTTGCAGGGCCTTGGAAAGGTTTTGCCAAGAGTATAAGGATACACAAAAATGAAGAGTTCTGTGCAGCACTGCACTTCTACAGGGAGGTAAATGTGGTTTATTATCACTGTAATGACATATGAGGGTTGTAAGGCACAGGAGGGCAATGGAGGCATTCTCTTTGGCTGGTATGCAACTGTATGATTTCTTTGTTGAAGATGTGACAACATGCTAAAATCCCTCGCGCAAAGAATTTGGTAAGCACATGGGCTGTCCAGTGTTGTAAGGCACACCTCCAAATTATGCCCGTGCTCAGCTGTGGTGGTTGCTGGGCGACAAAAGGTCACCTGCATGTTTCTCAGGCAGAACGCATCCATCTGATAAACCTAAAGACTGAAGAACGAGGAAGAAGGCGGTGAAATAAATTCTTAAGTTTAAAAAAAAAAAAAGAAATACGTATTACTCTTGTTTAATATTTAACAAATCAAGCCCATACAAATATTTAAAGTGGTGTGGTTCTGAAACAGACCTGGCTAACTCTACTTTGGCACATCTTTAACTCACCTCTACATATTTTCCAAGGAAAATATGTAGAGAAAGTAGTGAAAATCGCAATCTTGCACTCTTGATGATAATTTATCAGTGCATGTTATTTTGCAAATTTATTCAGATAGAACATAAACTTGACAGCAATAGCCACAGGAAAGCTAACAACACAACACTTGCCGAGTTTAGGATCATAATTCAGCTGACAGGAAATCCATTATCAGCGTGGGCGATCTATAACAGAGTCTTAATTAGGCATCCAATTATTGTAAACTCCCAAAGTGCATCACAAAGCACAAATATAACTTTTTGCATGTATAATATGAAAAAAAAGCAATCATCTCGCAAGTAATAAAATTTGCAAGGTACTCTCAGTATCTTTAAAATGCTCAAAAAAAATGAAAAAAGTAATTTTGCAATCCTTTTTTGCAACTTGGGTCACAGTTATCAACACAAATTCAGAATAAATTGCAACATTCAAAAAGTAAAAATGTATGTTTATTGGTAGGTTTATGATGGTAAAACTCGCAGAGTAGAAAATTACTAGTTCTGTACCCTGGATAAACTCCCAACCAACACTTCCAGTTTGAGTTTATTTGGGTCCATTTATAAATTGCTCAAACTTCAAGTATATTTTATTTTATCTGCCTAAAATCTTTTGATGAAACATTTGATATCTCCTTAATTTTCTAAGCCTCACTCAACTAGAGCAAAATATATATAAATGACATTTTCTTTAAATCATATTAAAGCTTTCAAAGCTAAGAACACTCTCTTTTAACTGTTTTGTTAAAAGTGTAAATATTTCATCCAGATTTAAAAAAAAGAAAAAGATTTTAGCCTAATCCAATAAATAATTGTTCAAGATTGTTTTTTACACATTGGCATATTGTGGAATAGAAATATAAAAACATTTTATTCTTGAATTTTAAGACCTATATGCTATATTTTGATGCGTCTTTGTGTTGCAAATCTTTTCTCTTTATGACCTGCAGAGGGCAGTAGCAGGCTACACAAGCGCTCAAGTGGAGGGAGAAAGACTACGTGAAGAACAATACAAAAAATAATGACCCAAAGGACAGAGCTAGGTAACAAAGGTTAGAATAAACAGCAGTGGATTTAAATAACGCAACCAGAGCCACACAAACCTGTTCATTAAAGTTGCTTCTAAGCTGCAACAACAAGGCAGACTCTCCTGTGAAGTCACTCGGCCACCCAGTGTGCTGTCATTTTCTAAGAAGACCATTAAAATCCCACTTGTTTACATGGATTTCATGCCTCTGCTAATGTGGGGGGAAAACAGCAGCTTTGAAAACTTGAACATTACATTGTAGCATTTCTCGGAGGTGAGGGCCGTTTGGATCACTGCAGCTCTGCCTTCACCTCAGCTCAGCCTCCACCAGGAGAGGTTGCCAATTAGAGCCTGCACATATGACACACTTGACTCCCCCGCTTGAACCATGGCTGGAGATAATAGGCCTCTTCCTGCAGCCCGATCGATGGCTCACCGTCCCAGGGTGGACGTCTGCCTCACTGTACGCACAGATCCTGCCAGCACAAATACACACACTTTTCTCTCACTTTCTCTCTTCCTATACGTCGGGGAGTAAAATGTCAGCATTCAGTTTCTCAGACACAAATATAGGGCGGATATATATAAGCAGCGCGCTCACATTGTTTTCTCCTACTTTGAAATGAAAACAATAAGAGACGGTGAGACAGGGCCCCCTGCAGAAAACCTTCCATGCAAAGTGGAGTTATACGAACAATATTTGTAGAGATAATGCATTTAACTATGAATTAAACTCGACGTGAGGCACCAGGCTTCCGTGGGAGTTTGTGACTCTTGGATATTTGTTGTGTTCAGTAATAGGATGGCAGCTTGAAGTAATGTGCTCTCGGCAGTCAGGCCACTGCTCTTCCAGGCATCTCGAAGCAAAGACATCACCATAAAGTAACAAAACAGGAACTCCAACTCAGTTTTCCCACTTAAACAAGTGTTGGGAATGAAGGCTTCTCGTTCTGGCGGAAGGGGGAAAGTTTTTGGAGAAGATAAACAGAAGAGACAGCGAGAGGAGCTGCAGGTGAAGAACGGAGAGGAGTTGATGAAGGCTTCTCCATGCCTCTTCAGACGGGGCGAGGTAGAAAAGTGCGAGTGTGAGCCTAGACCGCCTCCGTCAGCTGTCAGCGTTCTGGATGTCAGGCCTACCCGAGGCTCCTGGTCCTCCCTCTCCCTCCCTCTCTTCCCTGGCAATGTCATGTTGTCAGCCCACATATGCTTGTCTGCAGAGGAGAGAGGAGGAAGGGGAATGGGTGAGGAGGGGGGGGGGGCGTAGCACGCGGGCAGCCTCCGTCTTTTTCCTGTCGCTGTTGACACTCGTCTTCTTTCCTGACGTCGTTCCGTTTTAACCCCTTCAGCTGCTCCCTCGGTCCTCCGCCTTTGCTGCTCTCTTGTCTCCGAGCTTTGATAACGTCAATTACAATCACCCAACTTTCACTTGCAGCATGACTCTGTCCTTCTGCCATTTTCTGCTCGGTTCTCATCACATGCATAGTGGAGCCTCTATGTGACAGATTGATGCTGTTCTGTACCGTCAGTAATATATATATTTTTTTATCTTTAAATACCAGAATCAAAGTCTTTTGTAATCTCGCGATGCATCAGAACATGTTCTGGGGAAGCTAATATCTGTGCCGTCTTTTCTTTATGAAGTGTCTTTAACTGTGAACTTTAAATCGTGGATGCTGTTTTATGCACAAAAACAGTTTTTCTTTACTTTTATTAGAATAATCTACTAACTGTAAATTCTCTAGCTTTATCCATTCGGCTTCTTCTTGTTTGCAATGAATCACAATGTTTTGTGTCACAAATACTTTCAGTAAACTCTCAGAAAGAGTATTTGTGAATATTTTCCTTTCAGTGCTCTGTCTATTCATTTTGCACTCCAGTGGTAACCTTACAATAAATCCATCTTTTATGCGGAAGATTAACATCTCATTGAGAAATTCTGGGAAATATATATATATATAAATGACCCTAGCAGCCTCCTGAAAAAATAGATATGAGCAGAGGATTATTTTTATATGTAAATGTAACCTTTTCAAGTTGATCAGAATATTAAGGAACTTTTATTTAGTATTTCAATTAGTCTCAGACATTTTCTAGAACAAAAACAAACTTTTTAAGTTTCAAAGATTGAATTTTACTTTACATTTTAAAACTCAGAACATTTCTGAAATAAATCTCACAAATCCTGAGTTTGTTCTTGCAATTCTTTGACTTTTGGAGCTCAGAAGTTTTCTTGTTTTTTCAGGAACATTTTTGACATTATTCTCAAATTTATGGTTCTTTTGGCAGATATTTATTTTAACACTATAGACTGAAGTCAGCTTTATTATCAAATGGCATCCTGGCATGTTCTTGAGCGGACACTGGCAATATTAAATCCACTTGGATGTTTTTATTGAAACTTTTTACTAAAACAAGTTACATAGAAAAACAGGGTGGGATATTTCTGAGTTAAAAGAAACTTCAGCTTGGCCTTTTTTCACTTTATCTCTATTTCAAATTTAAAGCTTAGACATCTGACTAAATGGCATGACCTGGCCTTGAAAGAAAAGTGAAAGCATCATCATCCACTCCTGTTTCTGTGCTTTTATCCAGATGAGAAATCACTGGGATTGGTTAACATTGAGTAGTTGTATGAAAACATCAGCCAGCCGCCTATATCTGTATGGGTAGCAGCCCTCTCGCCCCGGTGACCTGCCCCTGGCACCTGCCACAGGGGGTTAAGAGACAACCCATCAATCAAGCTCAGAGCCCTGGGCACCAAACCTCCTCTCTATCTCTCCGATCAATCCATCCACTTTCCTAAGACTCATGATGCAAGTCTTAACTCACTCATCACATTCAGCACACATGATCTGAGATCCAGCTTCCACACAAAGAGGATATCTGTATTTGAACCCAATGTCCCACATCACTGTCTCAGTATGCATGTCACAAGGCAACTGTAACTCCTATGTGCTATGGAGTTACACACATAGTGCATTAAGGGATTATTCTTGATGCACCTTTATAATGTCTAAATCTGATAAAATAATAATAAAAAAAAAGTATTTATTTTAACTGCAAAATAAAAAATAAAAAGCCTGCACAGAAAATATTCCCACTTTTATCACCGACAAGATTCAATATGATGTTATACTTAATATTTTTGCTATTTTTTCTTCTGAAAGATGTAGTGTAACTACATTAAGCCTATCAAAAATGTGAGAACATCACAACCAGACAAGGACACGATATTTTAACCACACTGCCCATCTCTCGTGTAATTTGCGCTGTTTACTCAGCGGCGGTTCTGAAAAACCAAGAGAAAAATCTTTTCCTGTAGAATCTGGAAAAAATTGACTAAGTGCTCAGAGAACTTTCTGCTCGCCGGCATTAAACTTTCACATCCACACCTGCACGCGAGCACAGAGAGCACAAATGGGCAAAACAAGAACTCCTTCTGTCAACACTGATACAAACACACGTATCTGCTTGCGCTCACACTCGCCTCCTGGATATGAGTACCCTTGCCCTGAGTGCTCCCTTGCTGCAGTCTCCACAGCAAGCAGAGAGGCTGTCTGAGTGCTTTATGTTTGCTGTAACACAGAGTCATGGCCAGCACAGCCATTGATTTGTCAACAACATAGTGATACACTGTGGATGGATAATGGCCCCATCTTGTACAGTCGCTGCATTTTTCTGGACAGCCCAGAAGCATCTGTTGGTGTGTTCTGCTTTCTCTCTTTCCTTCCTCCTCCTCTACTCACTTCTCCTTCCCTCCCTCCCTCCCTCTCTCTCCACCCACCCACATCCTCGCAGTTGGAAAACAATACGAGAAAAGCAATGTGTCTTGTTCAGCTACTAAATAGCTGTCTGGTTTGTGTCTCCTGAGGTGTTTGCACATCAGTGGCTGGCCCATCTATCAGGTCCATGCCTGGCCCTCAAACCTGCAGGTATAAAGATGATAGATAGAGCACCCTCTAAAAGAGGAAGGGGAAAAGATGAATGGATACAGAGAGAGACAGTTACAGATATCAAAATGGAGTGACTGAGGCAGAAAAAATAATGGAGTTAAAGAGGAAAAAAAAAAAATGCTGAAAACTTCGAGATGAAAGAGGGTGAGGTGCAGAGCGAAAACGTCCACAACAGGAGGTGGCTGCACTGGCTCTTCATCAACATCATCAGTGAAACTGAACTCCATAAGGTCAGTGGAAACGATCTATATCTTAAATGACTTGCATTAACTTTTAACTGAAACTATAAAATAAACACAACGATGTTGCAACACTTAAATCTAATCAGTAAGGTAGTTAACGCAGAATAATTCCCTGTCATAAGCTGATTACAAATAAAAGTTTTTTTATTATTTAAATTTTTATTTTAACTATGATTAACTATGTTTTTGGGTTCAGTTTCACCATCTTTTAGTAATGAAGAAATCACTAAAAGAAAATGTGTCAGGGATCATGAAGTGTGCAAAAACATAAGAACAGATGAGAAACGGCGATCTGTCAGTTCAGAAAGTCATTACTAGGGATTTAGTGAACCGTCACGAAAGCTCTTAGTCATAGATGGAGAAAATGTGGAACAGTGGTGAATTTGAAGGTCTAGTTCAAGTATGGACTTAAATCTGAATGAGACCTTGTGACATGACACTAAAAAGGCAGCTGAGGCAAGACAACTCTCTAATGCTGATGAATTAAAACAATTCTGCAAAGAGTCGGCAGAAAATGATGATGTAAGAGAGATGCAAGAGAACCACTGTCAGGTATCACAAAACGTTTATGGCAGTTGTTGCAGCCAAAGGTTTCAGACAAGAATTTCTACTTTATGTACGGTCAGGTTGGTTTGGAAAGCTTTTTTATCAATACATGACATAATTTGAAAGCTGTACTTTTTTTTATTTTCTCATTTTTCATGATTAAAAAGAAATAGCTAGGCGAACTGGTGCTTTTGTTTCTTGATTGCACTGTAGACACAAAAGCATATATGACCAAAAACAATTTACAATTACAGAAGACCATTTGATGGTGCATGTCCATGCAAAATGGTTACTTACAGTAGAACTTAGCAGTGGTTTTGTGTTGATGTTGACTACTGTTTATGAGTTTATAGACACAATTAAAAACAGCGGAAAAAGTCCTGAAAGTGGACTCCAGTCAAGCAAATCACCAGCTTGTAGCTAGCCAAAGACAAATTAAGAAGGCCTCTATAAGAACAAACGCAGTGACAGATTCATAAAGAAGTGATACAAGTTATTCCAGGCTCCCTGTGCACATTTCCCATTCCCTTCACTGTTTGATTAAACAGCATCCCCCCCCCTCCACCCTTCCCTTATCTGAGCTGTCGCTGCAGGAAGGAGCTATCTGCTGTGTGAGTGGCAGACGGCAGCCTGCTGCCTCTGATAGTGCTCCACTTTGGTTAGGTAAATAGAAACTTAACTGAACTGAAACAATTTAAACAGCCTAAATGTAAGGGGATTAAAACTGGTCAAACAGTGGCTGAGCACAGGGATGGCTCCTAGCTAATAATGCCCCACCGTAAGAATAAGCAATATGTTTAAAAAAAAAAAAAGTAAACGGAAAGACAGGGATGGCACAAACAATGTCAGAAAACATAAGAAAGACAGAGGACACATAGCTTGCTTCTGATGCCTTGGTGCTCTTTGACCTACAAAAAAACCCCTCTCCTACGCCTGCAAAATGTTGCATGCAAACATACAAATGGCAAAAGGCAGAAAAGGCAGGACAGACCCGGAGACAAGTTTCCGGCTGGACGCCCTCGCATCGCAGCAAAGTCTCGCCCCGCTCTGCCCAAAGGCCGTTTCCAGACTGGGCAGTGGAGTGAGCGACCCCGCCTGACTCTAACGCTGTGTGGCAGGGGGACCTCAAGACAGATGCTCCCTGCCACTGGCATGGTGTTGAAGAGGAGATGGTATTCAGTCTGTAGCAGACAGCAGTGGAAATTCAGAGGGAGGAAAACAGAGAGAGAAACTGAATGCTTGAATGGCAATGTTGGGAGTGGGGGGGAGGTGAAGGAGGAATAACGATGGCAGGGTGGTGAAGATGGTGTTGGTGGGGGGTAGTGTGGTGGAGGCGGATGGGGGTGCAGAAGGGGTGGCTGTAAAAAGGAGAAATAAATCAAGTCAAAGCAATTTGTGGCAATGGCTGCTGCAGTGTCATTAGGAATCCCGTCACGCAGCAGCTCCTCTGAGCAGTCAGCAGGCGCAGGTTGACAGGAGGCCAAAGAGGAATTTTAATTTTTACTCCCTGTCTCACAGCTCCCACCTCACATTCGTTTCCTAACCAGCGTCTGCCAATAGTGGCCTTCAAACTCATCCACCACCGGCAGCCTGTCCTCCATTAAACCTCTTTGATATTTTACTCGAAAATCAAACCTAACATATCTCCCACACCGCTTCTGGATCAATGATTGTCAAACATTGACAGGCAGTGTAATGTATTTCATGCATCGACGGATTATAAAATAAGAGGCCCCCTGGGCAGTGACATGAAAAAGTCCCCCCATTTTATTTGAGGACAAAAGAACCAAACAACCAAAAACACGCACATAGATAAGAAAGAAAAAAAAAAGTCCCATCAGCAGACAAACTACTTCATATATTCTGGATTTTGTTTTTAAAGTAATTTCAGTGACGAAGTATGAGTCACTTAAAAAGTCTTAGTTTGTGGTGATTTCATGTCTTTAAAAATTATTTCCAATTCATTCACTTTTTCACATTCCATTGTCATTCTGATATTTTCATTATGCAATTTCATTCTAAGTCTATTTGGTGTTTCATTGGGGCCTTGAACCTCATACATTAAGAATCTAAATGAAGATAATCTCCAACATTAGCCTTGCTCTGCTTTTTTCCTAAATAAGCATTTTCGCTATTTTTTTTATTTATTAGCTATGTTTAGCATACTGAATGGAGCAAGTCAAAGTAAAACAACATGCGACTGATTCCCAGTGGTGGAGAAAGTACTCAAAAAAATGTAGTTAGGTAAAAGTACAACTACCACATTAACATTTGTACTTAAGTAAAAGTAAAAAATACTGGCTTTTAAAAATACTTAAGTATTACAAGTAAAAGTACTTGCTGAATGCATTACCTAATCCCTAATACAATATCATTAAATGAACTGATCGTATTTCATTTTAATACATTAGAAATGTGCCATTTTAATGAACAATGCCACAGATAAAGCATGTTTTTATTATGTTAACTCTCTGTAACACAGTTTAGTCTTAGATATGTGATTCTATGCATCATAATTTCAGGGATGGAAACATCTTGTCTCCTGTCCTAACATAGCATGAACTTCACTTTTTTTTGCCACTAGTGGCATTTATTTTTAAAGAAATCCAACAGAAAGGGCATGGAAAGGAGATGGGTGGGGGAGGACATGCAACCGAGGAGCCAGTAGCAGAGTTGAGTCAAGACCACCTACCCAAGATCAAGTAAAGACCAGCACCCGGCGTTACGTGACACAAAAAAAACAACAACAAAGTTTTACCTATCAAAATTGCTTCTCAAATTGATCTGAAAGATTCACATTCCCATAAAACACCTAGATATTAAATACTTAGAGCTTAAATAAATTTAATCCGTCCAGAAGAATCGGATCATTCCTGAATGTCATATCAATGCAGACTTTGGTCATAGCGTTGTCCCATATATGCGACACCTTCAGCGCACAATAATTCAGCGCATGAGTGACAACTTTTTTTCATCGCAGATGCAACATGTGTGTCTCAGTCAGTACAGCTAGCTTTGCTAGCATCACGTCCACAGATCTTACCTTTCTTTAAGCTTTTATTCCAAGTGACGCGAAAAGTTGGACGAAGTCCCCACCGTCTGTGAAAGCGAAGCGCTGCTGATTTTACATGTCGCCATATCTTATGATTTATGCAGCGCTATTTATTATATTACTGACGATCAGACAGACATCTCCTCCCGCTCAGAGGAAACCACTGCGCATGTCTGGAGCTCCGCGTGCGAGTAAAGGTGGAGGCGATGGGTGACAACAGACACTAAGTCACGTTATTGCTTGGATTTTACGGCGCCACCTTAAGTTCCTGAACTTCACATTTTAATGGAAAAAAAAGAGCAACGAGAATTGGATGTATCAAGTAACGCGACAGTTTTGTAGAAATGTAGTGAAGTAGAAAGTAC